>NW_001889918.1:53460-88347 GCF_000143565.1 Laccaria bicolor S238N-H82
CAGAGGTTGTGAAGAGTAAATTTCATTGCTGGAGAAATTTTGAGTCTTATGCCCACTGGAGTCCTCAGCGATCATTGAAGCTTCCTCAAGAAGAGAAATTCGGGGAGCAGGGGCGCCACAGGCATGTTTTTTCGGTGCATAGTTGACTGCTTTGCTGGGTTTCGGTGCATAGTTGACTCCTTTGCTGGGTCGGAGGTTACGAGTAGACATAGAAGTGATGCAGGATTTCGATGAAAACAGGTTTGTTATATATCAAAGTCATTACATAGCCTTATATCACAAGAACATAGTGATTACATTGCCTTGTATCAAGAACACAGCCATCGTGATATAGCCTTCCATACATAGCCATTTTCAAACATCTATCTTTGTTGATGTTGCTGTGCATCATTGTCGTCACAGCTGTGCGTCATCATCAACACAGCCATGCATTGTCAACATCACAGCTTGACTTCCAAAGGTCCCAGGATGCGAGAAGCATGTCCATTTAACTGGTATACCTATTATTATACTGTAGCTGTGTGTAGGGTACCAACGGCCTCGGCAGCATTACATCCTGAATTGATGTACCTTTAGCAACCAGGCTCATGTTACACGTTACGAGCCCAAAATAAGCAACCATTCATCCTGGCTGAGCACTCACAGAGCACTCAGGCTGAACACTCACAGAGCGCTCAGGCTGAACAACCATGGCATTACCAACCGGGCCTCTGTTACACGTTACATCATGGAAATAGTTGGTACCATACACACAGCTACAGTACATACAGAAAAACTAAAGGGGGGGCAGCATCGTCATCGTCGCCGTAGAACCTACCCCTCGTCAAACACCCATTGGGCCGGCCACCACCTGCATACGAGGCGGTAACCGTAGACACACATCACATACGAATGCGTGTCCTGTGGGGTCGATGTGTGGGCATTCGTCGTCTTCGTCGCCGTCCCCACATCCCACAAAGAGGGGGGGCCAGCGTCGTCGTCGTTGCGCCCACATCTGGCATGTATCATCCTCGTCACCATCCAGCTGTGCCCACATCCCTCAAAGAGGGGAGGGGCATTCGTCATCTTCGTCGCCGTCCCCACATCCCTCAAAGAGGGGGAGGGGCCAGCGTCGTCGTCGTTGTTGCAGCCACATCCGGCATGGATCGTCCTCGTCGCCGTCCAGCCGTTTCGTCGTCTTCGTCGCCGTCCCTACATCCCTCACAGCAACGTTGTCGCCGTCGTCAGCAAACACCGTCGCCGTCGTCAGCAAACACCGTCGCCGTCGTCAGCAACATTGTCGCCGTCGTCAGCAACGTTGTCGCCGTCGTCGGCAAACACCGTCACCGTCATCAGCAATGTTGTCGTCGCCGTCGCCACGAACGTTGTCACCACATCCACGTTGTTGTTGGCAAGACATTGGGGGAGGCGGAGTGGCGGGCAGAAGATGTTGAGAGGGGAAGCCGTGGTTGTCGTCCTTTCATTCGCGTGGTGCTGATAGGAATGGGAAACCGTGGTCGTCGTCCTCATTCGCGTGGTGCTGATGTGACAGATATCCCCCACACTCGAGAACCCCCGAAGAACACCCATTGGGCCGGCCACCACCTGCATACGAGGCGGCAACCGTAGACACGCATCGCATACGGATGCATGTCTTGTGGGGTCAACGTTGGGGGAGGTGGTGTGGGGGAAAGAATGATGGTTGAACGTGGAAGAAAGAAACACGAATCAAAATATCAACACGTATTTGCTTGTTTGGCTAACCTTTGTTTATCCAAACAGAGTCAATAAACAAAGATTTGTTTCGTGAATACTTAATACTATTGCCTCGCAATAACAACAGTGCGAATTGTTAAACCAATTCTAACTGATAGATAACATATTATAGACTACTCAACAAAAAAAACTAACTGAAACGACTTCAGGAACATATCTTAATAAGTCTGTCAACATGAGTGAACAGCGAAAAAAAGAATTGGTTAACCAAAATAACCTAACTCTACCAGCCCTTATATAGGAAAGTCTCCAAATGTAGGTGATCATTTCATTATAACTTGTTGAATGATTTGCTTATTTACCACTTCAGGACCTTGCATTTTTGGGAGAATTACAACATGGTGTCTATGACGATGAATGTGAGGGTCTTACAGAGGAAGAGATCAATGCATTTTACGGCTTTGCGGAGGATGGAGAATCACTAGATCTTGATGGAACATCTGATCAGGGATCGGAGGACTCGGAGGACTCAGAGGACTCGTATGAGTATGACAATGAGGAGCACAATGAACCAGGATCTGTGGACAATGTAATTAATCTGAATTTTATGACTTATTGACGTAAACTGACTGTTCATTAGATGCACAATGAACAAGGGTCTGAAGATGACATGGATTTGGATTCGGACCATGACTCCGACACAAAGGTTTCCGATCATGACTTCGACACAAAGGTGTGCTTTTCATGAAATTATAGACATGATCCATGATCTGACTTAGCATTGCAGGGAATTGATGCTAATATCCGACATGAGGCCATTCCAGTTCCCTTGGGATCTTGTCCATTCGATCAAGAAGGGCTGGACTTGTTTGAAAGCGGATTGAATTTATTAAAAGAGAGTGGTGAGCTTCCTGCCGGCTATGGAGTGACTCTAGATGAATTAGACGGAAATGAATTTGATGAAGAGGAGACAATTCAAGTCGGTATTAACAAAAATGGCCATCTCATGGCACTTCCACACCAAATTTGGAAACCTCGAACAGAATTATGGGTGCAAGGACTGTTTGTCATGACTAGTATTTTATCAGTGTCGAATTAATTTTTTATTTATCATGGTATTTAGTATATACATGTGGAACTTCATCGAGTATCAGAATCATCCCCTACCGTTTCCTTCGCCATGGCTCGCCGTTCATCGGGGAAGAGAAAGGCTAGCACACCTCCTTCAGCACGTTCCGCATCCCTTTCTGCTGATGAGAGCGACACTGTCTCCGATAACACCAAACCGGTGGCCAAAAGGCTTCGACTGACCTCTCCGGCACGTGTGAAGCAGGCAGCTTTGGCCAAGGTGGCAAGTTCCTCCAAGTCTGGTTCCTCGTCAAAGGGATTGGCTGGGTTTGCTGCCTTGATCAACAGTTCAAGCCTCTCTGCTGCCCGCAAGGAGACGAATCAGGGTCTTCGGTCAGGCTCCTCGAAATCGTCTCGTGGTCCATCGAAAGCTGCAGCAGGCAAAGTGGTATAATTTGTCTGTTCATGTAATGCTAAACACTGATCTTACCCATTATTTAGGATGATACGATCTTTTCTGTAGGAACGATTGTTTTCCTTATTGTTGGTGTTATGGCGGTATGTGTTTTGTTTTTTATCACTCATATTTTTATTCTGATATATTCCGATTATGTAGAATAAGGCAGCAAAACTTGACGATGCCACATCTTTTCTTCCAGCCTATGCTCTGCAATCTGATGTCGACATCTCTTCAGTCGCTCTGACTGGAATGAAGCAATCGGGCCTGTGTGTAACGAAGAGTTCTGGCTTCGATTTTCACCCAGATGACTCCTATCCAATTCTCGACACCAAGCTTCAGGCCCTTTTCCCTAAGCTATTCACATGGCTCTGGAAAGCGGAACCTGATGACGCTACTACTTCTTCCTGGCTAATCTGCATGAAACCTCCTCGTAGGAACCTCGCTGTATATTCTGATGACCGATTGCCCACTGGTATGGACATTATTGACGCTTGTAAGCTTGCAAATACCAAGGTTGGTGTCTCCCACCGGACACTCTTTCTGGGTGAGCTTCATTTCATCATATTTTTTGAGTAGCATGGATGCTAATTTTCTACCTATGCTAGTAACTCGTTATCCTGTTCCTGCAGCAACACTCCTTGAGTGGAAACCACGAATTTCATTGGCCCAGGACCCTGTCGTTAACAAAGACTCAGATGTCGACGACACTGATAATGACACCCCCAGCCCTACACTCAGCGCCATCCCCTTACCCTGCACCCAACGATCTTTGCGACCTCGCCATGTCAGGAGTGAAGATGAGGTAGAACAGGATATAATCAGCATCTCAAGCATGTCCGGTACGAAATTCAATTTCAGTGTTTAAATTCACAATTTAACTGTACATTTGTTGTTATAGATGGTGAATCGTCAGCCCCAGCACCTAAGATCCCTATTCCTGTCACCAAGGCCCCCACCATTTCATCCATCGAGGTGATGCAGGATTTCTTTCACTCGTCCTTCAATTTTGACAATGAGGAGAATCCTTGGGTCCCTAGAGCGTAGATACCACACCATAGTCACCATTTCCATTGAGGCGAGCATGACCTACATTCATTTTTAATCACATCGTAATTCCAACTATGCTACATTCTTTTTCCACCCAATATAATGTTCATCCAATATCGTGGTGGCCCCAATAAATTGAGACAATAATATATTGTTACATTTTAAACTCCGCCTACAGTGCCGAGGCTGCCAACAATACATCAATTACCTAATCACGGCACCACGGCATACTTAAAAAGGTAGGAAGCCAAAAAATCCGCACAAGGGTCTCAGTAATTTCCGCGCACGAATAATATTTTTTGCGGCACTTGATAATATTTCTGGGCACCTCATAAATCCGTCAATAAGTTTCCGTGCATGTAGTAAAAGTTTATGCGCAATCAAATGTATTTTTGCGCACACATGTCAACTTTTCTGTGCACAACTAACATTTCTGCGCACTGAATTTATTTCTGCGCAAGTACATAAATATTTTCGCAACACTACAAATGGTGACTTGAATTCTGCGCAACATTACAAAAAAAATTGCGCACAACATAGACTTTTGCGCGCCAACATGTACATTAAGGGAATACTTACCCAAACGGACCGCCATAAGCGGGTGGGCCATGGGGTGACATGGGGAGGCAAGTCTGCAAAACTCAGTATGGAGTACCTGTCTGCACCCCGACACAAGGATGTAAACAGAGCCCCTGATTAAGCATGCCCAGCGCCCCAAGTGAACCCCGCCAAATGAAGAGAGTAACGAACGACTTCTCACCTTGTAAACACCAGCAGTCTCTTGCTTATACGTCGCCAACATCGATGTCAACGGGATAACGGCGCCCGTCTCGACGTTAGGCTCGGAACCTACGTGGATAGCGCGCGTTCCGAAGCCATCTTCCATCGGCTTTGGTTTGGCACCATTCAAGACGACGGGCTCACTGAGAAGTCTCCTGGGGACATGGAGTGAATGAGGGTGGTAATGTATTTATGAAGTGTTTATGATGGAAGGCCACGGGAAGAAGAATTTGGAGAAGAATGGCATGGCGAAAGATTGTATCCAAGATCCGTTTGCAACGATGACGTCGAATCACGATGCTGACAAGCAATCATGTGCGTGTCAGAATTGTGTTTCCGCGCCACACAAACATTGGCCGCTAATCTTACAACCAACTGACAACAAACGCGACAACTTTCTTGGACACGAGACAGCTTCAATGGAGCCCGCTTTTGGTCAAAGGTAAGTGGTCTATATGAGCATCGTACTAAGCTTCCCATCAAGAATTGCGAGGGAGTACCTTTTCGCTCGATAAAGCTAACAACCAAAAGGCGTTTGCGTCTCTGTCTCTCGAGATAAACATCTCGACGTACATTTATCGTAAGAGGCATACGCAAGTATCTTTCCATAATGTGTTCACTCTCCGGAATGATGAACATCTCATCTCAGATTTTTATTATTTCTACAATCATAAACTACCCCCGGCTGAAACTCGACGCGGCGTTTGAGTAGATCGACAAGTAGTGCGAGGAGGCCGTGAAGTATGGGTTCAAGGTGAGTTCGTGTTATTATCTTATCTCTCCCGATCGCTTGAATCCACAATATCTCTCAATTTTGCATGCCTCGGAACGCCTCAAAACCTATCTCGCGACCCAAACAACACACCACGTTCCGTGATGCGTCCTTGGTTTTCCTCTAGGTCCAGGATCACAGACAAGTTCGTCCTTTCTCCCCTCCCTATGCCTCTGAACCGTTTTACTGATTTCCACCCCCGTTTCTCGTTTTATAGGTCTTCTCATCAATCACTCAGAATTCATGTCTCATGAGCATCAATCCATCACGCTCGCGCTCAACTCGCACTCCTCCTCACTGCCCTCATTTTCAAGACTCAAGACTCGGCTTTTTGGTATTTTTTTGCTTTTATATTGCCCCTACCTCCTACCCTGCCTTAACCTGTTGTCCACGTTTGCACTGGCCCACTCCTCCATTGATGTTGACGATAATGCAACCCCTTTCCCCTCCTGGCCCTCAGTCAGGAGCTAGGTTTCCACTGGATCATGGCTAGGACTTTTGCTTCCACGAGCATTGCCCTCAAATTGGGGAAGAGACGTGCGGGAACACAAGCCATATTATACAGGCATTTCTCCAGAGATTAAAGCAGACATCCTGATTTTATCATTAAAAATTCTTTCAAGACTTAGAAATCATAGAATAAATGAACAGTAATTTTTATCCAGTGCAAAATTTTACGCAATCTCTACGAACTCTAAGACTCCGAGAACACCAGAGCGTTCAAGGTCACCACTTACACTCCTCCCTATGATTTCCCTGAGGACTGATCCATTGACCAGCTGATGAGCTACACTGTTGCCTTGCCTGCGAATAGAGGATTTTCTCTCTGTGAGGAGGCGCATTGCCTGGGCGTTTTTGGAAAGTCTGGCTATGGGTGGGGGAGGTAGGCCCTGTGAGTCCACAAGATCTTGTGCGACTCTGAGGCGGAGCTCATCAGAATACTTTCCACAGGCATTTAATTTCGTTCGCCAGGCCGCCGAGGGTGTTAAGATGTTGTTAGGTGACACTAGACCGGCAAAGTGGGCCAGTTTTGCCTGTCCAGCATCGAGCAGGCTTCGAAGACGAATCCGGTCAAGTAAGAGGGGGTCCTGAATCCCCGGTGAGCAACAGCTGACACAATGTAGTTGGAGAAAAGTGCACCTTGTGCATAAGACACCACTCCAAGTCTTCTGTGCGCTCTACAACCTCTCCATATTGCTCTACCCGCTCTTCCTTTTCAGTAGCCCACATATCCTGGAGAACCCTAGTGGTTTCCTCCAATTTCCTTCGCTCCGCACGCTCAGCCTCCAGCGCAATCTCTCGCTCCTTGCGCTCAGCCTCCAGCCCCTCATCTCTCTGCAACATCATTGTTTCGAGACGTTGGATTTTCGCCAGTAGCGCCTATGTGGGGTTTTTCGTAGAAGGCCAAACCTGGCGAATGCAAGGAACAACTTACCGAAGGATTGAGCTCGGAGGCATCAGTTGAACTGCTGGTTAGGTCACTCACAGCTTGGGCCGTGTTTTCCCTTACTGCAGTCGCTTGAGCCCTGGCCAGCTGGTTTTTCCCCTTCTTACTAGCTGGTATTCCTGCTGAGCAGGATGAACAAAATCAGAGAAGAGAACATACCTTCGCCCTGCAGTAATTCCACCATTGCACTCAAACTTCTTTGGTTTGCTTCTAAGTTGGCTATGGTACGTTCCAGTTCCGTATTACGGTTGGATTGCTGAGTCGAGTATGCTCCCAGTTTGAGGAAAGGGTGTTCGGATGTGACCTCTACTAGGCAGAAGCCCGCCTCGCCGTTGAACATCTCTTTGAAAGGTAGGTCAGTGGGTGTCGGCATTCCAACCGTTGTCGCTTCTTGAAAAAATTGATTGATTATCGGTTGTGACACTGAGACAATAAGTCACATACCCTGCAAAGTCGGGTATTTTGGGACATAGGGTATAATTCGTGTGCAGGTAGAACGAATCGTGCCTTTTGGGCAGCCGTAGTGGCCTTCAACAGCAGCAGCATAGCTGTCTAGGACCTGCGCTTCTGTCGCCTGGCTGTCAACATTACTGAGGACGACAGTCTCCATCAACGGGTGGAACTGGAGGACCAGGGAACATGGGACCGAGGGTTCTGACATTGCGGTTGGGTATGAGGAGGAGATGAAAGTAGAAGATGGAGTCCGTCCAAATGGTTTTTACACTTGTTATCGATCTCCTACGCACTCTCCCTGAAGGCCATCAATCAGACCTGTTTCCAATCTCGGCAAAATTCAAAACTGGGGGCAAGGTGACTGACACAGAGTTGACGTTACTGTCCGATTTTGCTCCAGTGTGAGCGATCATGACGGGTTAATAGAATGTTGGGCCGCGGCAATTCGGATAGCCGCTTTTGCTGCAGAACTTTGATGCATCAAAAAATCATACATACCAAGTTCACAGATATTTTGACGGACTGACCTGTTAAGGCTGGCAGCGATTACAAGGCTGTGCCAAACTCCGCCTTCGATAACCTCAGCTACGGTGATGCAACCGGGTAGGTTACAGGAGATAGGGCGAACTTAACTTTATGGATGTGCATAGATGATGCTCGTTACTGAAGACGGCTGCCGTTACAGACTGACAGTTGAGACATAAATGTTTTACTTATATTTTAACGACTCACTTCATATTTAGCATCGATCAGAAAGAACAGGAGAAGGGGTTCGGGTACCAGTTTAAGGCTCAGAGAGATCATTGCAAGAGTCCGCACCGACCACCGGTGTCTTTGTCCCCCCTAAAACAACAAAGACAGTGACAGCGGGCACAATAATAGCTCCAACCTCCTGGCTCATACCTAAGTATAGGCTCACACGTACAGCCATCGCCACGCCCGAATGCGCTGTGTGGGCAAATGAAAAAAAGGGGGATCTCCCCGAAAAGGAAGGTACAGCCTCCGTCAAACGTGTGAATCTGTGATTGTGTAATTTACGATAAATCACGCATTCGGCCGACATTCGGCATCAGTCTTTTGGGTTCTGCAGTGTTCCTCTTCCTGTTTTGCTTCCCGACGACTCGTTGTCCACCGCTGTTCTCTGGCTTTGGAGTTTGAGGCTCTATCAAGGTGAGTGTGTGTCTGAATTTGAAGGAATGTTGTCACTGACAGCGATACGTGGCTAGGTATAGGAGACCGATGATTGGATTTGGAAGAATTGCTTCCGTTTGGACTTTCTGATTGAGACAAGGTGTGTCTTGCGAATTCATGCGATTTTGAACCTTCTGACTCCTTTTTAGTTTGTTATGTCTTATATTTTGCTTTTCAGGTTCATCCATACCACTTTCACCCATCCTGTTGACGCTCACTGTTTCGATTACGCCAAGCTCGACTCACGCCAAGACTCGAATCAAGACACGTAGGAAGAAGATTACTTCATCACAGGTGAATATCGTCCTCGAAATCGACTCACCACTAGACCGCGAGCCGTGCGACGCGCAGGACTTCTCAGCTCACGATGCGCAATGTCACTTTCTGTTTGACAGCCATTCGTGAGTTCCTTCCTTTCCTTCCTCTCTGTTGATGTTGACTTGGACCCGCAGGAGGCGACATTCATAGAGACTGGTATCTTGGAAGAACTTCGCGGAAGCATGGAAGCGTGGATGCCTAAGCAGATACCTATAGCCTGCCATTAAAGTGAGTAACTTACGTTCCTTTTCCTCGTCCTTTTCCTTCCTTTTCAACCCAACTCACTTATGTCCCAGTCCCATATGACCAGTGGTTCCTGACCCACATCGTCCCCTCCTGGAAGATCCGCCACATTCATGCAAATCATCCCCGCCAAATACCTTTCCCTCCCATTCGGCCCTCGCAAAGTCACGCGCGAGGCAGTGGGGGTTACGGATGAGTCACTGGGGTGTTTGATGGTTTAGGAAGGAGAGGAGCGCGGGAGGAGTGGGGGTGGGGGTGTTGGGCAGGGGCAGGGGGTGGGAGTGGACGGGGCTTAAGAGGGTGGTGTGGGAGGAAGAGGAGGATCGACTGCGGACAAGATGCGTGACAAGTAAGGAGGATGCTTGTATCTTTGAAGTTGCATGGGAGGTATTGGAGATCAAAAAGGAATATTGGACCCGCATGTGTTTTTCAACTGAGCTTTTGGCTCGTAGTAATAAGAGTTCGAAGGTGTTCGATCGATATAAAATATCGCATCATTGTGAATTACTCACCGAGTCCGCGAAAACGTCCGAGGATGGCTTTCATGCAGTGAATTGCAAGGCTATCCCTTCACAACGTGCAGAATACACGTAGCTTCCTCCGATGCTCTCCCGTTATCTGATCACGATACGGGGTTAACTGTAGAAGCAACCAGAACTCGGACGTCAGTCACCGAGAAGTGAGGAACGAGTGATACTAGGTAGGTGCTTGCAGAAGCAAACGAAATTACAGAAAGCCAACAATCTAGATAATATATCGTAGGAAACACTCGCCTCAGACGTCAGTCACCGAGAAGTGAGGAATGACTGAGGTGAAATGGCATAAGGTTTTCATATCTGACTGGAGGTTTGATGCAAAGACTGGTAAGTAAATGACCGCAGTGAAAGAGAGAATGAAACAATCAAGAGCGTACGTGTAAGGTCAGTCTCCTCTGACATTTGGCTGAAAGGAAGGTGTTGACACACAGCCTGGATGACTGCTAAATAGTTCAGAGCCCTTACCTAGCCACATCCAATTGCGCATGCGAGTCGAAATCAACATCGCACCCGACAATGAAAACCAATGTCCAGTAATTTGGCAAGCGGTAGAGTAAAGCGCTTTGTTGATGCATACGGGTTGAAGCTTGAAGCCTTGCTACCGAACAACAAAGATGAAACGGAAGAAGGTCAGACTGGGCATGCCTTGATCACGAATGAGAATTTCCAAAAAGTGTCGCAGAGCCCTGGCGTTTGAAGAGTCGGAGTCAGAGAGACTAATCATGTGGCCGTTTCTATTTGACATCGACCTCTTGGAAGTTGGAGCTGGCGGCGACAGCCACCGACCGATACACATTCTCATCCTACAACTTTAATATAGCCTATTCTGTGAGAGAATGGGGTCGTTCCTCTGGACCTACGACCAAGAACCAATCATAGTTTGGACCTGCTCGCTATGATCTGACAACCAGGGCCAATTCTCACTAGTATATCGCTGATAGCCTTCGCAAGGGCATCCGGCTGTTCTTGTACCACCTACGCAAGCAGAATGAGTTTGTTTCGAAACAAAGGGTATGAGACACATACCATATGTCCAGCTTGCTTGATTTTCGTTACAGACGCAACTATCCGACCTTCAGTAACATCCGCCAACGAGTCCTGAATAAATTCCGGGCTGCCCTTTGTTGGCTAGGGGATTACCGGAGAGGAGGCGAAGGACGTACACGAGATCATTCCTTGTCCCCCAAATGAGGTGTATAGGAATCGTATGACAAACATTACCCAACTGAATAGCGGCTTCAAAGTGGGGCTCTGTATCCGGGTAAGATACGGCTTCCATCCTACGCTCGCATTTGAGGGTAACACCGCCCCCACCAGGCAATTCACGTAATCCGTAACGCTATGCCAATATCAGATATGTGAAAGAAAAAGGCAGCGGAGAGGGCTTACTGTGAGCAGAAGGATTACGCGTTCGTCCCAAACCTTCCATGGGATCCTTTTCTTGAAGTACTAGAATGCCTCGTCCCGGGAAGGCCAGACGTCCCGGCGGGAAGATGTGGCTGCGACGGAAAAATCCATGGCGGACATGCGGTCTTCCAGTTCAGAGTTGAATACTTCCCGAGTGACGATAGTAGGTTCGATAAGAACCATGGCGGCGAATGTAGATGGGGGGATTTCCTTGGTCGTTAGCAACCTAAGACAGCAGAGAGGTGGCATTAGTGGCGAAAAGACGGCGGGAAAAGAAGGGAATTGAACTATGGCGCTGATCGTAAATAGGATGCGCGAGGCCGCAAAGCATCACGGCTGGTCTGTTCGTAACGATGATCATGTTAAAAAAATGAATACGTACATCGCAGCTGCGCCAGCAGAATGCCCTAAAGGTACGATCCGGTGTCCCTGCATTCGAGGTGAGCGGATGAAGGCTGCCAACGCAGGTGTCCATTCGTAAACGGCTGTTGATGGTGTTATTAGACAACGAAACCCAAAACATAATTCTTGGCGGGCGATGGTTCCGAGCACATGGTAGCATGTGGAAAACACACACAGCCCCATCCCGGCTGTGTGTACGAAGAGCTGAATAACTCACAAACACACTTTGTACGATCCTTCAACAGGTTGTGATTCAGGACTGCAGCATCTCCGTGGCTCTGCCAGTCGAATGACCACGCCTCCCGAATCCGATGCACCTCAGCTTCGGTCTCTTGGACTTGGAAGAGGCGTTGAATGACAGGCTCCCACTGCTCCTTATCTAACCTGTTCATTGACGCGTGTCGTATGTGTGATAAAATGGATACTCACGAGAACCTATGCAATGAGCGAATAGCAACGTCAAGCCCTTATTATTCGCCCTCGATCTACTTGTGTACCGTTTCGCCGTAATTTTCAGGCCATAAGCGCCAGGGTCGTCGAAGACGAAGTACTCAACGTCGATATCCATGATGAGAGTAAGAAAATGAGGAGGCAACAGAGAACAAGATCATTATCGGTGCCAAGGTTGTGAGGTGAGTTTTGATGAGAAATTATCACGTGCAAGTTCTTCGGCAATTTTCTTGAACAACGTCAACCAAGCTCGTCCTTCTTCCTTACGCATATTATGCGCAAGAGAGTTGCACCGAATGTATTCAGAGCGTTATAGTGTTCGCTTGTCTCTCTTCGACGCCAGGCCCTGTCTTTGAGGGCTGTTCAACTCGATGTTCAATTTTGAATCACCCATTCCAGAGGCCCCGCTGCATGGGTATCCATTACTAAGAAATCTAACAAGAGAGCGGGTCTTATTCCTCCAGAATACTTGCCAAATAAGCTCCGACGACGAGACGCAATAGGCTCGGATATCTTTTTGTGTCCTCTTTCGACGCAAAGATGATGTCAAATCTTGTATCCACCTTCTTGCGTAAGTGAAGACATTCTCCCATCGCCAAAAATCGTAACAAGTTTATGCGCATTTGACGGGTGCCACATACAGTCCATGCCCGATGTTGATGAGTTTGCGCCATGTTTTGGTATCATACTTTTTTTGAGTGTGCGAAATCTCATACATGCCTAATAGTAACAATTATTTCGTAGAGACTAAGCGCCCGCTTTATCAATGCTGTTTTTGGCGCGCTCCCCCTTTGTTCTTTGACGACGAGATTGATTGCGATGAGGGCAAGTGACGCAAAGCCATCACCCCACACGGGGAGCGGTACAAGCTTCCTTGCAGAACCAGCCTACTTTTATTAAGTCCTAAGTTGGCCACCGAGTTAATATCTAATGAACGTATAGATAGGTAAAATAACCTCTTCGGGGTGTTGTCAATGCTTGCGCTGCACCGAGTGGGAAAAAAAAGCCGTGTGATCAATAGATCGCGGTTTGTTGCCACTGATAATTCAGAGAGTCGTGTCTGTAAAATGAGCCAGTCAAAAGCATTTGACTGGGGTCTATGCAGCGACACGTGATCCGCCCGTTTGGGCTTTCCTTATCGCTTTGTCGCCTCGCTCCTTTCCTCCCTCGTGTTCTCTTTGTTTCGTCTGCGTATATACTATGTCTCACTCTTCCATTCATCCTCGTGCCCTCATATTTCCATACCACTCACATAGAGCTCGTTAGCGAACATCTTTCTTTTCACCCGCCCTTACCACGTACCCTTTTTTCTTTCTGTTTCTTTTTCACTTTCACGTCTCATGTATTACATACTATTCGCCTGTGCCGGCTTGAGCTCGGCCCTCCCCTTGCGGGATCCGTGCGAGAGAGCTTGGGCGACCAAACAAGATTGTTTGTCTCCAACTTTGGGCTCTCGCGTGAACACGCTCTCAGCCATTTCTCAACTCACTCGGAGTACGCATAGACACGCCAGTTGAGAAGAATGCGATGCAAACGAACGGGTGTTGATCTTCCTCCGTCCAATCGGGACCTGCATAGCACCGCCTGGCGCCTTGAATGCGTGAGTTGAAATGCTTTGGTGCTAGCAATTTGTATGTCGGTCCCGATGAAAAGGCAATTGTATCAGCAGAATTCCTTCTAGCCGACTTGAAGGACTGAACGTGAGTCGGAGTCATTACTAGTGACGCGCTCTACCAACTAAGCTAAGGAGGAAGTCGAGGTCTATTATGATATCACACGCTCCGCAATTATCGATGATGAATCGTAGCGATAGCTGTCTTCCAAGGAACATAAGAAAGTCCTGGAGTGGTAGTTGGTCAACAGAGCAAACAGGGACGAAATATTATGTGATGACAAACGTGACGCGTGACGATGGATCGTCTTTTCCTTGATACTGCCAACCACCACATCCAACCAATAACCCACCACTTTTCTGCCATCCATCGTCTACCATCATGGTATCATTACCAGAATCCCTCTCTGGCAAATCTTCTTCCTCTTCATTCCGCATGCCACCACTAATGAGTAACAATGCAGCCACTCTTCGTGCCCACTCTCCTCCAACCGTCGATTTACGCCATATGACATCCAGCCTCAGCTCACCTACACCCCTAACGAGGCCTGCGCACAAACTAAACCCGACTCGGATCGCGTTCACCCAACTCAATCCCTTCATCGCCTACCTCGGTGTACGTGTCTTTTCTTGCCCCTCACATGTACCCCGATCTGACATGATAACCACAGCCGCTCGTCTTCATCGGCGATTTTCGAATGGGACATCGAACCTCCCGTTATCCCCTCTCCGCCCACACTCCCCCATCACCCGCCCAACCCCCATAGGGTATCACGCGCGAAGTCGACTGAACAGTTGGAGCAGTCCGTTCCATCTGTTTTGGATTCCGCCGCGTCCATCCTCGCGTCCATCGACGACTCGCATGCGGAGGAGCAGGTATCTGTAGAGGCCCCTGCCTCTCGGAGCAGTGGCTTTGCCAGCCCGTTGAGTTTCAGGAGCAGGAGTCTCAATCCATTGGGTGTGAGGAACGTGTCCGCTGTCGGTGTACCAGTCCACAACCACCTTCTGAGCCCAACTACCATCCCTCCCGTCGTCGCTCCGCATTCACCCACCCAGCTTCCAGCGGTCAGGTCTACGATCCAGACACGGACGGATTCGGCGACAGCAACGGTGGCTTCCATGCCATCCCTCGTTACGCCTACGTCGGCGTACTTCTCGACTACGTCATCGATCGGTAGTTCGTCGTCTTCGTCTTCCCCTACTACGACCACTGCGCAAGAACATCCGCTTGCGTCGCTTCCCGAGCCAAACGCACCGTTCCAACATGCCTCTAATACGAATAGCCCCAATGCGGGGTTCTCCCCCCTTTTACTGTCTTCTCATCCCCCATCCCCTACCCACGCAGCAAAGAAACGCCTTTCGTTCATGTCATTTTCGGATTTACTTTCCTCCACTCCGACGTCTACGCTACCCCTTTCGTCGCTTACTACCTCGGCGTCGACTTTTGAACCACCCCCGCATATACCTGGTGTTAGTGGGCTGGGGATCGTTTCTGGGGGTGGACTGACGAACGAGAGGTCGAGTATAAGGGGTGGAGTGACTCATCCTGGAAAGAGGGATAGTATTGCGTTGTTGGATAACGTTGGTGGGGAGCGGGAGAGGCAGGGGCTTGGCATGGGGTTGGAAGAGAGGTTGGATGCCGTTTTGGGCAAGGCGTAAGGAGTCGTTGACCGCCCTTTGAGCTGAGTATGTTATCCTTTTTCGATTTTCTTTATGCTTATCCTTGTTTGTCGGACTTGACGTCGTTTATGTTACACCGCCATCACTAATTTCGTTCTACCACTATGAATCATTTACTTACAACGCGTAAAATCGTCATCGTTGTACATTTTTATTTATTTTACTTTCGGTATTTTGTATGTTATCCCGAGGCACGGTTGCTCTCCAATCTTATGCTGTCGAATCGACTGTTTTCAACATTGGCAGTGGGTGTGCATTACGCGTACTTTTACTATAGAAGAACGGGTCGGGATCACAAAACATATTCGGATTGGTGACTACGACGACGTTGACGGTGGGTAACACCAAATGTTAGATGTTCAACAGTTGAGAAGATTGGCCTATGGTGTATGTCTTTTAGTTTCTTATCAAGATGCCAGTAGACGTAAAACACCACACCTAACAGTCAAAATGAGACAAGAGGGTTGACTCGCCATCGCGGTAGACAATACCTGTCATGCTTTCCCCGGCGATCTAGAATCAAATGGAATGATTAGTATATTCAGGCAAGTGATGACAGACATACTTATTTTACACCATGCGATGATAAAACAACCTTGAAACTCCGGATATGGTATATCGCGAACTAGGAAAGAGGACGTGAGGTATTAAATGTACGGTATGAACAATCACTTACATTGTACTAGGTCCCGTAGCTGGTTACGATAGAGGAAAACGAGAATATTGATAGAGCGATACCCAAACGCTCGTTATGCCTCCGTGCCGTCCAAGCGCGGAAGGTCAATATCACTAAAGCAGGTAAGTTCAACGGGACTTTTTGATGGTATGCATGTGCGTTGTGTTTTTGCGGATTACATGCCTCATGTGAAAGTGTATGGACAGTGGCAACTTACCAGAAAAATGACGGCTTATCCCCACCATCCAGCTCTCCGACTCGGACTGGTGTCTCTCACTTGAGCGACGTAAATCAGGCAGACGGCCGGGATATTGTGGCTTGTGGAGCTTTTCTGGAGTGCATTGGCGTCGTCGGACTGGGTGTTAACGATAAGCAACGAGCGAGTAATCATGCCAGTAAAGATGCATAAACCTCACGGTTCTTTGGCACCTACTCCTCACACAACTTCTCAATCTGCTCAATTACCAGGAGGTTGTGGTCATGTCGGGCAGTGGCGCCAAGCGTTGCTCAGAGAGCTGAAGCACGATTCTGGCGTGTTCTACGTTGGCTTGGACGGATTTGCCTATGCTCGTAGGCTGTCTGACATTATCGGACTTGAGGATAATTGGCTTTTCAGACAAGGCGTGAAGCTTCAAGGCCTGGATTTTCAAAACTCGAGTTTGAAAGGTATGTTTTTCATGCTGTATTTGATTCATTATTCACGATAATTTCACCCAGATAGAGAACTGTTGGGACCTTAGGACGCAGTTGCCTCACTTCTTCGCCACCGCCATCCCCAAAGCCAAGTTAATGTCAAGAAGACTGCGTCTCGGAGAAAATTTGACGAATCAGAGAAACGCATTGCGTTATAGGTATCCTCCATCTCGTCGACCCCCAATCATACACATGCATAATTTCTGGATCGCCCGAAATTCTTGCATCTGGCACAACAATCCTTATCAACTCTCAGATTTCCTGAATTTCCGTCTGCTGGCATCCAGATCCTTATTATTCCCGAACTTCATGGATGTAGATGACGCCTTCTGGTTAACGCTCCATTTTTGGGAGTGACGGGATCGTCATATATAACACGGTCAGCTGGGATGTAATCTGGCTCAGAAATACAGTCTTTTCTTCTACCATGAGATTTGCCATTGACATCGCTTTCATTGCAGCTGCAATTTTCTATGAGAGAGCAGCACCCATTGACGTCGAGGTATGATGTTGTGGATCCATCCATTTCAACCCCCTGCTGATGACAGGCTGTGGTTTGTTGTCTGCAGGTTGGAGAAGTAGACGTTGATACACCATATGATAATGGTCCTTCAACCAAATGGCAATCCTCAAGCAGATAAGCATTGCTTAAGGGTCCATACAAAGATAGTAGATTTCAATGAACCCTAAAAGTTCAAAAATTATATACCAGGCACAAAACAAAAAGAACCAGACTACATGAGAGTCATCTTGGGCTTGTACTTATCTCCATGTCTAAGCAGGATATTATCAGTGAATAACGTGAAGACGATACGTCTACCCTTTGTCACAGGAGCACTACAATGGACAATAACACGGGCAGTAATGGCAAGAACTTGCCCAGAGCGAATGGGTATTTTCTCACCCAGTTGAGGAGAGCAAAACTCGCCACCCTCCCAGTCACCAACTGGGAGAACAAAGGCCATGTTATCCTCGTCGTCGTTCCAATCCAGGTGAAGCAGTTCACTTGCCCCTTCTTTGACTGCCACCGTACAGAAAATGCCCCCAAAATTGAGACAAGGGCGAGAGCGATACTTGTGGGTCCTTCCTAGGATACCCTGGACACGTTGATGGGCCCTGTCCCCATAATCAGAGAAATATTGAGTGAGACATAACAAAATTTACCTCATCAAACGGGCAAACTGAGCAGGGCAAAATCCCCTAAATGCTTGGGTAATTTTTGGCGCGACATGGGTGCCAATGCAGGACAATAGGAAGTCAATAGCTCTGTTTGCACTTGAAGAGTTCTGACATGTATCTGCTGTGACATAGGGCCGGCTCTGGGATAACTCCCAGACCCCCAGATGAAGAGCAGGTGTCGCTGAGCGATTTTTGTCGGGAGGAGGAAAAACAACAGGTGTGGCCAGGAGGAGGTCCCAGGCCTGGACAAGTTGCTTGGCAGCAAGCTTAGAGATCAAGCAGTCAAATCGTATTGCCAGGTAGGGGAGGCGTGCAGGATCAAGAGGTTCACCATCGGTAGGGAGAGGCCTGGGGTATACTAACCGGCCATCAGGGCTGGCAGAAGGTAATTCTCGAGGAATTATTCCGGGAAAGTGAGCATTCATTGCTGCCACGACAGCCTTTCCATCTTTCTTAATGCCCAAAAATTCCGATGGGAATTTTGGAAGTGTCCTGGTTGCTAAATCCCTGCCAATCAGGAAACGGTTTGGGCACCGTATGAGGGTTACGCACTGGTGACGCTTTCCAAGCGCTTCTTTGCCATTTCCGGCCCACCGCTCTTGACCCATTTTTCTGTGTGTGCTCTCCTTCGCTCGGGGTTTCTCGTTCCGCGACCAGGCATGGCTCGTGGCGGAATAAAAATGTGACATGTTCTGTCATTTCCGTTACAAATAAACAACCGTAACAAACAATGCTCGTCATCATCACCCCTTGGACAGCATACAACAGCCAGTCAAGCTGCGTTCCAGACGGTTAGCGACCAAAAATGGATATACAGGAGTGATTCGCGACTATGTGGTTTGCAGATCTCCTGTCCATTCGAGGTTGCTTTCTGTTGGTGTAGACGACACGCTTTGAACTGAGATCACTAAATGTCTTGCACTTGAGCCCCAGTGAGGACAATTGTTCACGACTTTCTTTCAATTTCACTCATCGTCATCACTAGGCTTCAGATGCCCCCGATTCAGGACTATGAGGTGGATAGCGAGAGCGCCAAGGACCATGGTGAGCACAGCCTTTCAACCATCCTTCACGAGCTCAGCACGTTGATTAGACACACCGCCGCTCGTTGACTACTCGGCCGCATCAACGACATACGGCAAGAGACGCGATTCGTCGTACGCATCCCCCATCCGCCCAATGCCTTTATCCTCTTCCGGTGACAAACACAGTACATTTGTCCAAAATCATTGGTATGTCTTCGCGATGTCTACTTTAACCACAAATTTTGATTCCATCATCAATAGGGATGTACTGGAAATCTTTGTTGCACGAAGAACGCGAGAGCTTGGAGGCCAAAGCCGTAATTGCTCAAGCTGAACACCATAACAAGTACCCTGATTGGAGGTTCCGACCGGGGCCAACGCGATGCCAAATCTCACGATCAAGGATGGCGGTGCAGTCATTCGAAGAAGAAGCACTCGGAGTCGCAAAAAGGACCCTCCTGACACTAGTGATGCCGGCGCGGGGGATGAAAGGGAAGATTGAGCAAAAGGTAGGGATAAAGGGGATCACAAAGCACAGACAAAGGGGAAGGAAGAGTCAAGGTGCGAGAAAATTGCGAACTTGCTTGTGGAGGGAAGAAGGGCGCCGATTTGGGAAAGGCTACGAGTGGGAGGGAATGTTGATGAGGGCGAGAGCTCGGATTATCTTTCTGGCTCACCCTCCTCCGTTAGACCCCGCCGCTCTCGAAAGACAACGATCCCTGACGTCGATTCTATCCCTCGGGTCACCGTCACCGCTCATGTCGAGACAACCCCAATGCGAGATGTTTCTCAGCCCGACTCTACCTCCACTCAAATTCAATCCGACGACCCTTCACCCCCTCCCGTAGGCCTCTCCGCAGTCCCGCTAATCCACCTGTTCAAACACACACCCTCCCTTCCGTCAAGTAACCCGCGCTTAACACTCCCTGCATCTCAAATCACTCTCCCCTCTGACGCCGCGTCGCCAGGAGACTGGAAAGCCAGCAGGATTGGTACACCAGGCACACCATCATTGCGTCGTCACCCCCAAAAATGCAACCACAGGAGATACCGCCGCATCATTCCCGCTCCTCTGCACTCCCTTTACACCCTCGACATCTCCGGTGGGAGGATGAAGAAGCGCGTTGAAGGAGTGGGTTATCCCAAGAGGGCGAGTGTCGGTGGCCGTCGTCGGGTTTGGAAGACCAGATCGCTGCTTGACGCTGTTGACATGTTGCATCGGCTGTTGGTTTGGTATTTGGTGGGTAGTTTCTTGAAGCTCTCGAGATACCGAATTGATATTTTTTGCCTAGATTGCGGCCTTGTAAACAAGTATACTACCTCCTGATGTCAATCGTCCCAATGGTTCTAGCATGAAGTATTTTCCGCAATCGATTCTCGCGTCTCGCCCCTCGACCTATCACGTTCCTCTAGCGGAGAGGCGTCATCCCATATTGGTATTCCCCCCATCGATAAACAATGAAACTACCAACTATGTCTACACCATGTCGGCATATGTTGTTCTCATCGTATAAGCTATCTTTCTGACATGGGGCATCATAGATACAATTGTACTCGAATATCCCGTCCATGACCTACTTTCCTCCAGATTCATGTCTAACTCGCACCCTTGACCAGCTCTTGTCCATTAGCTTCTACAAAGCGCCGTGCATGATACCACCCCCATCATGAGGTGTTCACGGTGTTGAACTTGATGTCGGGGAGGAACAAGGAGATTTCACGATGATACTTTGAAAAGTGCAGGACGTACAACGTCAGCGTCAACTCAGTGAGCCGGTCTCAACTCGTACTCGAAGCTTGTTTACATGGGACTTTCAGTTGTGGGTACTGAGAGAGAGCCCGTGAATCCCGCTTCAGGCGTAATCCCTTTTTCTTAAAAGAGTTATGGTGCTTTCTTCGTCACGGACCCCTCCCTCGTCGGTATACTACAAACGAGACGGGCCCCCTGCAGTTCAAACTGTCCCTGCATCGTCCGACAGAGCCACCAGTCATTTATGGTATTGTTACTTTATAACACAGCTAAGTCCCCAAAACCACTCACTCGGCCAGCGAGCATGCTGAAGAGCACGACACAAGCCGCCCGGTAATTGACCCTGAATTTTTAAGTCTGGTGTCGGCGATGACAAGATGTTCAGTGACGTCGATAAGAAGGTTGGCGGGCTTGATGTCGCGGTGTATCATCCCCCGCTTGTGGAATTCTTGAAGGCCAATTACCTGAAGAAAGGGGTTATCGGATGGAGACATCACCTTTACGGTAAAGGCACAAGTTCGACTTGAATATAAAATCGAGCTCGCCAAATTACCAGAGGCATAGGGCAGTACATCCAATTTGGGGTTTGTGAGAGAAAGTGCAAAGAGAGGGGGGATACGCACTCTTGCCAAGTAGAAATTGGCGTCGTAGGCCCGGAAGTCTCCAGATGGGTGAACCAAGGCGAATCGCGAAGACTGAGGAGAGCTACTTTCACTTCCACCGCCGCATCGATCATCTCAAAACTGAGAGGTGATTTCTTGATTACCTTTATTGCCGCACGCCGCTTTTGCCCCCGTCACCCAGTTCTTGGTGAGATACACCTTTCCGTATGTCCCCCCTCCAATGAAGTTGACAACGCATGCATGCCTGTGAAGCTGACTGGCTTGAAAAGCACCGGTATCCTATCACATTCTTAAGAGGTCTCGAGGGAGTTCGATGCCCGGAGGTGTGCTAGATGTTACAGGAGCTGTGAGGGAACTAAGTGCAGCAAGAAGAAGGCATACATCCAGCGGGGAATCGAGGCCGAATACGACGGGTTAATACGTCTCATATAATCCCGAGCGCCTTCAGTCGTCGTTCTCCTAAAGTATTTGAGCATCCACGATGTTCTCACGTCCGCCTTGTCCGGCGTCGAGGTAATAGCCATGGTGATAGCAAAAGGCGTGTCGCTCTATGTAGGGGGTCAGAACTAGTATAGGGGAACGACGTCGCCGGGCTCACATTATCGATTTGTGCAGCCTTCTGCCGAGAGCTAGGTGAGCTCGTCGAAAACGTAGCGCCGTAAAAGTATAAATCAGACTGGGCGACCTGATCATATATCAAACTTCATATATTGGCCACCAGCGGGATTCTATTGTGGCGTAAAAAAGGTCCTGTGGGGTGGTATAGGATAGATCGATATACCAAACCGATACCAAAACTGGTCGTTTTTTGATTTGCGACTCGGAGAAGCCATAGAAAATATTTGAGATTCAAATCCTATTTGTACGTCAACATTGAGCCATCTCTTGAGTTTTTTGCGACGTACTTCTGTGTCCTTTCTACCAAATGCTCAGTGTGAGATGGATGGTTTGAGATAAAAACGTGAGTGTCACACCTGGCCGTTACTGAGTGACACAACCTCTTCCCGGATAGACCATTGATCGGACTTGGATCGGACGTCAGAGGTGCGACAGTCAGATGCCCAATCCTTCCGACGCGCTGATGGGTTGCTTCAAGTACATCCTTCAAGAAGCACACGAATACCCGACGACATGAAATCTGAAGCACGCATAAGGGGGAAGCGCAGCATCTGAAACAGAAAAACGTACAAGCAGCCAATGCAGTAGCAAGCGCCGCATACATAGGCCCAATAAGAACCAATTTCCTCTCCTCTCTCTTGCCTGGGGCGCCCTTCTCTGGATCGGCATTGAGAGCAGCCCTGTTGCGAGGCTTCAATTTCCACCCCCACCAGTTATCTTTCGGAGACGGCGGCTTTTCCGTCAACTTGTCCTTAGACTCATCGTCGTTCGACTGTTCTTCCGCCTCTTTCTCATTAAGCTCAGGTAACACTTCTTCTCTCGTCTGTGAAGAGTTAAGGGAACTAGCCGGTGACGGGGTTTGTTTCCGCCTCCTATAGATCAGCTGGTAAGATGCGCAATTAGCAATGAAGCCTTCCCACCGACACTGAAAGACTCAGCTACTCCAGCTGCCTCCGTCGCTTGACGATGACGAGATTTTGGATCAGGGAGGTGCGCGAGGGTGCCTAAGGGACAAGGTCGTAATGGACGGCGATGGTTTTAGGAGAGCGCCCGCACAGCCAGTCAATTATTGGAGACGAACTGAAGATCATCCGAAGGTCAGGAATGTGCGGCCACTGTGTATCTGATGAAAGGTTGCAGTCTTCTATTTGAACGCTCATCACTCCTGCTCCCCGATTCCTTCAATTATGAACGCTCATCACTCCTGCTCCCCGATTCCTTCAATCCGAATATACTCTCTCCACCTCCGCCAATCTCGCAGTTCCTCCTCACCTTCATGATCCTCATCAGTCCATTGCTCACGTTTGCTTTGGCATCTCCCAGTTCATCTCCGTCCGCGTATACAAATGCCCAACTAAAGATACCGCCAACCACTATCTTGGTGCGTATTGTTCAAACCACCACCCCCATCTACTGCCAATACGGAGAGGGCTATTGTTTATACGACAAGGTTCGTCGTATACCCTACTAATTTATGTATATCGTCACTCACAATCAAATTCTGATCAGACCACAGGATTGATGACCACTGATCACGAATCCGGACACTGCCTTTTTGAAAGCCGTCGCGCTGCTCTTCCTGAATCTCCCCGTCAGAAGTTTGCTCGCCACGCAGAGATGAAGGTAAAGGGTCAATTTGGATCGGATAAGCGCGGTAAGAGATCGGTTTAGACGCCATTGAGTAGGTGGTGAGTACTAAGTAGTGTCGTCTTGTCAGTTGGGACTCAGTGACCCGTAAACACTTTAAGTGTTAGCGCAGATCAATAAAATCGGTCTGTAGACGCCTTGTTTGAGGGACTCGGCGAGGAAATGCAGGTGAGCCCAGCCCTCACTGTGACACTCAGTCTGAAATTTATGTGGGGAGTTTTAGGTACGGATGTCTCATGGGGTCCGGGGATCAGCTTTCTCAACCTCCTCCGGACTTCCATGCTGTCGGCCACACGGGCAGTTAGGTTAGTCACCTTGGCTCATTAGTAATGGGCCACCCTGCCCTGACAATCCATCAAATGGTATGGGTCTAGCCGGACGGCCGGTTTGATTACCGGACCCCATTGTCAAAGGGGCGGCCGGACCCTGAACAATCCACCAGTAACTATGTGTGGGCCGTCAGCAACAATGTCCCACACCACTGGAGCGGCTGGTGTACCTTGAATGTCATAACCCTCTGCGGGGTTGCCCTCCGCCGGGGTGTTGGTGACATGCCGGCGGCGATCATCCAGTTGAATACTTAGAATTAGAAGTCTGGCTTATACCAATCATGCATAATATTATCAACCTATGTATGCTGTTTGCTACAATTTGAGTGGAATCACTCTGCCAGACTAAGCACTGCACATTGCTTCTGAAACACTCCACTGGACTAAGCACCACACATTGCCTCTGCAGAAATTATGCATATTGGAATGATCTGTTGGAAGAAGCTTCACACATTTAATCTGCAAAAGGATTTCAGTACACCAGCAAGGCGATCACTCCACAAATATTGCTCCACCGGTTATATAATTTTTTTATGGTACACCGCCGGACCAGCCACCGCACATTGACTCTGCAAACATAGAAAAAGAATTATAATGAAGTTTGACACATTTACGTTGAAAACATATCTAAGTACACAATACCACTGCAAATATTGCCCCACCGGCGGTGTCATTTTTTTATGATACGCCACCAGACCAGCCACCACAAATCACCTCTGCTTTTATATTGAAAATTTATAATAGCCTGTTAGAATATTTTTGACACGTTTACACTGAAAACAGATTTTAAGTACACAATACCTCCACAAACATTGCTTGGCCGGCGGTGTCATTTTTTTTATGATACACCACCGGACCAGCCACTGTTTTGAAGAGTCACTTATGTGAAATGTACCTTTTCAAAGATTGTTTCAGCTACACAGAATGTAAAAATGACTGTCAACCCACATAAAAACCACCTCTGGAAAGCTGGAGAAAGCAGGATTTGAACAAGTTAGGCCCAACAATAGGTTTCTTAGGAAGAGAAGAAGTCTTGATGGTTTTCATTGTAAAATATACCTTTTCACAGATTGTTTCAGCTCTGCAGAACATAATAATGGCTGTTACCTCATGTAAAAGCCACCTCTGTAAAGCTGGAGAAGTCAGGATTTGAACAAGCTAGGCCCGACGATAAGTTGTTTGGGGAAAAGAAAAGTCTTGATGGTTTCTATCATAAAAAGTACCATTTCACAGGTTGTTTCAGGCCCGCAACATGTAATAATGACTTTTGACTCATGTAAAAACCACCCTTGAAAGGCTTGAAAAAGCATAATTCTAACGAGCTAGGCCCGACGATAAGTTGTTCGAAAGAAAAAAAAGTCTTGATGATTTTCGTTGTAATGCCACAATGCAGTCAAGGTTTGATAGAGATTATCAACATAAAACCCTCTTTTCTGTGTTTGTCAACAAAAACAAAACATCTCTTGAAGATTTTAACATGGTAATTACCATGGCATTGAGGTCTATCAGCTGGCTGGTTTTCAGGTTACATGGATTGAAATTGGGTGAGTGCATCGTTGTTCGTCGGGATGCAGGGTCTGTTTGCATGCAGCAGAGGGTCCGTGCACCAAGCGCATCACCTCAATTTGGAAATGTCTCAGGCACAAACAGAAACTTTGATGGTCCCTGCCTGGCAACAAGCAAGATAGCCGTACCATCCTCGTTGCCGCAACACCCTTTTCTGGTCCTGCATAATGCATACTTGGTTACCTCTGGCTATCAGAGCCAGAGCTCATATTAAGAGAAAGTGTGCACAGCTAAGTCTGAAGTACCATTAGATTGGTGGTATTTTTGGGGCAATGTGTAGTGCTTAGCTTGGCAGGGTGTTCTATGCAGTGGCTAGTCCAGTGGAGTATCATAAAGAAATGACACCGCCGGCAGAGCACCATTTGCGGAGGGATTGTGTACTCAAATATATTTTCAGTATAAATGTGTCAAACATATTCTAACAGGCTATTATACATTTTCTTAAAAGGAAGTGGAGGCAATGTGCAGTGGCTGGTCTGGTGGAGTATCATGAAAAAATGACACCACCAGCAGAGCAATATTTGCGGGGGGATTGTGTACTTAGATATTTTTTTGGTGTAAATGTGTCAAACACATCCTAACAGGCCATTATAAATTTTCAATATAAAAGCAGAGACAATGTGTGGTGGCTGGTCTGATGGTGTATCATAAAGAAAATGACACCGCCGGCGAAGCAATGTTTGCGGAGGTATTGTGTACTTAATATGTTTTCAGTGTAAATGTGTCAAATATATTCTAACAGGCTATTATAAATTTTCAATATAAAAGCGGAGATGATTTGCGGTGCCTGGTCCGGCGGCGTATAATAAAAAAATGACACCGCCGGCAGGGCAATATTTGCGGACATATTGTGTACTTAAATATGTTTTCAGTGTAAACATGTCAAAAATATTCTAATAGGCTATTATAAATTTTCAATATAAAAGCGGAGGTGATTTGCGGTGCCTGGTCCGGTGGCGTATAATAAAAAAATGACACCGCCGGCAGGGCAATATTTGCGGAGGTATTGTGTACTTGAATATGTTTTCAACGTAAATGTGTCAAACTTCATTATAATTCTTTTTCTATTTTTGCGGAGTCAATGTGCGGTGGCTGGTCCGGCGGTGTATCATAAAAAAATGACACCACCAGCAAAGCAATGTTTGCGGAGGTATTGTGTACTTAAATATGTTCTCAGTATAAACATATCAAAAGTATTCTAACAGGCTATTATAAATTTTCAATATAAAAGCGGAGGCAATTTGCGGTGGCTGGTCCGGCGGCGTATCATAAAAAAATGACACCACCAGCAGGGCAATATTTGCAGAAGTATTGTGTACTTAAATATGTTTGCAACGTAAATGTGTCAAACTTCATTATAATTTTTTTCTATGTTTGTGGAGTCAATGTGCACACTTGTGAGCATGTACAGAGGTTTATATACTTGGCTTCCAAACCCCTATGAAGGATCCAGATGAGTTTACCCTCTGTAGTCTATCCACCGCAGTCACAATCTACCCTCCGCAATCTATCCCCCGCAATATGCCCTCCGCAATCTATCCCCCACAATATACCCTCCGCAATCTATCCCCCGCAATATGCCCTCCGCAATCTATCCCCCGCAATATGCCCTCCGCAATCTATCCCCCGCAATATACCCTCCGCAATCTATCCCCTGCAATATACCCTCCGCAATCTATCCCCTGCAATATACCCTCTGCAATCTATCCCCTGCAGCTGCAATCTACCACCTGCAATCTACCCTCTGCAATCCACCACTTAGTCCCCCCATAGAAAACATATACAGAAGAAAACAAGAAAACCTCAGCAGTACCGCCCATTTACTAGTAATCATATGTATCAACTGTCTATTTAATTCTAGTGTTCTTTGCCCTAAACAAGATTTTTGTATTTCAAAAAATATGCAAGGACTACTCTGCCAGAGCAATTTCAAAGGCAGAGCCTTGTTTAAAAAATTGCATTGCTCCAGCAGTGCCATTTGAGAAAAATATACTGCTCCGGCGGTGCCATTTAAAAAAATAATACATTGCTCCGGCGGTGCCATTTGTAAAAATGCGGTGCTATTTATGCTCCAGTGGTGGCATTTTAAACAAGAATACATTGCCCCGGCGGTGCTATTTTAAAAAATAATACATTTCCCCGGCGGTGCCATTTTAAAAAATAACATATTGCTCCGGCAGTGCCATTTGTAAAAATGCGGTGCTATTTATGCTCCAGTGGTGCCATTTTAAACAAGAATACATTGCCCCGGCGGTGCCATTTAAAAAAATAATACATTGCCCCGGCGGTGCCATTGTTAAAAATATTTGCATTGCCCCGGCGGTGCCATTGTTAAGAAAAATACACTGCCCCGGCGGTGCCATTTTTGAAAAAAAAAATACATTGCTCCGGCGGTGCCATTTATAAGAAAAAAACATTGCTCCGGCGGTGTCATCTAAAAAAATACATTGCTCCGGCGGTGCCATTTTTAAAAATAATACATTGTGCCTGCAGTGCCATTTGAAAAAAATAGATTGCTCTTGCGGAGCCTCTTTGAAAAAATTCCACTGCTGCAACAGAGCTTCATTATATATATCTGGACCTCCAACACAGCTATTTAAAAAGTGTCTCCTATGAAAAGGCAATGTGTTTTTATTGGAAGGTGTTCTGCTGGTGTGTTGTATTCAGCTGTATTTCTGGGGGACATGCTATAGACAATAGTTAATGAAGGCTGCTTGTGTTTCAAAAGAAATTACAGTATCTCATCACCTTGCAGTAGGACTCTCATTGTGATTAATCATTCAGTATGTTTTTCAGTTGTAATGGCTCACATTCATGACATTTAACTGATGACTGCAGGCCTATCACTATGTATGATCACCATCTATGTTTACATGGTACACCGCAACTTGTGCCGCCAGAGGACAGGGTGCACCGCAAATTTCCCCGCCGGTCGATACCATGCATCAGGACCGCCGGTGAGACACTACGGTGTTGGTGAAAAGGACAGCCGGCGCGTGCTAGTGAGTCCCTGTAAGGATTGCGGCCGCACCATCACTAAAGGCACATCATAAGATTCCGGCCGTCCGGCTGGGCCCATATAGTATGGTGTTTTGTCACGTCCGGCTACTCCATTAGGTAAGGCACAACGTGACTAACATATGTGGCTGCGGAACGACGAGCGTGAGGCGGAAGCTGAGTGCGTTGAAGGTTATCATCTCTCAGTGCAATTCTAGATGGTAACCGTAGTTGTTGCTAAGTACCTCATGATAATCACTCCCATTTTCAAATGACGCCCAGGAGAGACGTTGGTGAATATAACGCATAAATTGGATAACTACACGCAGAGGTAAACCGCAACCCTGATGACAAGTTCCCCGCCACATTCAGGATCTAAAACGTTGGTCAGGAAAGTAGAAAAGCGACACCACCAAGTTGAGCTCGATGTACCGCATTTGAATAAAAACATTATTCAATCCCCGTAGAACCGATGCCACTCGGGGTCTCGTGTAATCTCTAGGGCTTCCTTGATTTTGTCGATGACCTCTTTGGCAGGGGGCATTGCAGTATCACGAGAGATATTATCCGCAAGGGTAAGACACCAATCCTCCTCGTGCCGACGAGGACCGCTATGATATGTGACGATGTGCCTCGTCGTCCGTCGCCATAGGCAATAACAGCGGGTGAATAGGGGTCCCATCGACCTCCTGACATATTGCCGCAAAACTTCTTTATCGTCCGTTTCGCCAAAGTGCTGCTGTCCCCACTCTACAAGCTCTTTGTGGGAAAAAGTAAACCCATAAATCATACGTCGCAGGACATGTCTCTTAGGCACGACTTGTCGTTGTTGGATGGAGGAATCAGGAGCAGGCAAGACTATTGAAGTGGTAGTGGAGTTCGCCATTCCAAAGACTGCAAACACAAACATGAATGAAATGAGCACAATGTAGATATTACGCAAGGAATTGGAAGAAACCTGGTGGTTCGTGTTCAAAGGAACTGCAGCGTTTGATGTGACATTATGGTTGAAATCCCATTGTAAGTCACAGGTCACAGGACCGCCACTGGTTCTCACGACCTTTATGACGCCACTTGTTGGTGTGATTGTAGTTGTAACCGAACCCCCAGTGATCATCTATCGTTTCCACACACAATCGAGAAAGCTCGATGCCTCCTAGGTCCTCCTCTCTTAGCCTTAAAGGCCGATTGATGAAATCTGTCTGCAGCTCCTTTCGTTATAATCCACGTAACATGGAGAATCCCTGGTATGGTCTCTGGACCATATCCCTTCTGAAACTGGAAGAGTCCTTCAACAATATCATCATCGTTCCACAGTATGCATTATGGTACACGCTGCCCGAAGAGGAACCAGAGATTGAATCCATAGAGGAACTTGATGAAGATGCTGTCAGTGAAGGTGGCGATCAGGATGAGTGTGGCGACGACTCGAGAGAGGACAACCCTGATGACAGCAACGACGAGTTGGATTTATTTAGGGATTCAGATGAGAGTCCCGTCCACATCATGCATGAGGAACCAGATATCTCGAGCCTCCCGGACATCGAACAAGATCCTGACATATCATTCGCTGAATCGCTGCGTACCATTCCTGATGGATCAGCTCCTCAAATCGTTCCCGACTTCGTCGCTCTCCACATTCTAGCCGAGAAATTAGAGTTCTCTTCCATCCCACGTCGCAGGCACAGATACGAGCGTCGGGCAGGTTACCGAATAATCCACGAGTGCTGCCCCCTCGTCGTCGAGATCAAATCTTTTCCTGGACGCGATCTGAGTCCAGCAGACTTCGAAAGAAAGCTTGACATACGTTTGGGGTGGGCTATCCAAGATCTCGGGTTCCAGTGTTACCATTTTTTCAAGATGTACGAACATGCCCTTCGCACGGTGGTAATCGCTGCTAGCGGTGATTATTGGACGTACCGTATTGTTACTCGGGCTGATGTGCCCAGAGCCGAGGGCGACGTCATGGATACCCAACTTTGGGATGAGCTCGAATTTCCACCTCCCGTGGTATTGGGTACTCGAGATTCTGACCAAAGAATGAAGGACATCTCCGATTACCTCCGCAATGCGAAGCCTGCTCAATTAGAGAATTAAACTACTTTCAACAGGTCTTATTCGCTTAGCATCTGTCTATCATATGAAGTCTGAAACCCCGAGACACCGTCTCTAGATATTAGATAGATAGATAGATTATATTCCGTAGCGGTCCCAATAAGGAACAACCGGTTCCCGACACACAATTACAATTGTGCTACGGAGCACACCACTCACTGTTGCGATCATCAGTATTTAAGCATTTGAGTTTCCACGGGTTTCTACACCTGGGCAACCCACGGAAACGAGCAAAAACCGTGAAACTGGGAAACTTGGCAACCTATGTCATCTTTCCCGGAAACCTCTCAAAATGACAAGCTACAGAAACCTCAGAAACCTCAAAAACTAACAGAAACTTGCTAACTACAGCTAAACTATATAAATCTGTGGGCCATACTCGACGACCGAATATAAAAAACAGAACGTACCTTCTTCTCTACCAATCATACAATGCAAGTCTCATTCCTTTCTTCGCCAGGACCGTCCGACTCATCAGGCCAGCTCTTCCAACATCTCAAACCAAACTCGTGAAAAATCAACGGAAATTTTACATTTGTCTTTAACGCCCCATCATTATGATGTCGCTAGTCCATGAAAAAAAAAAGACGCCAAGAGGCGGAACGTCCACTTTGAATGGCCCCGAACGCAATCTGGTCGTTGCATATCGCGGGATCGTTCATTCGTTTCGTATTCCTCTGAGTCTCGGGAGGAGCAATGGATTACTGACGTTGCTAGTAGTCGTAACTTAGGCGCAGGTTGGTGGAAACGAAGACGAACTTACGTCATCACCTAGTCATCACAGCACCTTGGGCCTGGCGCTTCTCAAGGGCTAGGGGGCCTCAGAGGCCAATTTTTTGTCTGGTGGTAATTGGCTTCTGAGGGGGTGATCCATTGCGCACGCTGTCATTCTAAAATTAGCTCCGGCTGATGGTTGCCGGTGTCCGGACACATGCTCCAGATGAGCGCTTGCGCTCGCATAGCCAGCGACGAATCCCTTCTGACGACAAATTGTTGGAATTTCGGGAGCTTTACGAGCATGCGCAATGCGCCCGATCTTCGGATTTCAGTTGCATTTCAGGTGATTCCTTCCATTGATTGTTTCCGTGGCTCCATAGGGGTATTTTACCTTTATCCCCTTATATTTCGTAGCTTACAGTATATAAGTATACGACGACATGTATTGTAGCAAATCATCCGTTTGCCTCTGGCACTTACTACAGAGACAACCGGAATTCAAGTTGTCTTACCCTGATCACGCGACGCTTGCTGATTCAATTTCAACACCCTTCACTGGATATTGCACGTGAACGAGGAGACCCCAGCGGGGTTCTAAGCTGCCATGTCACCAGATTCTGGTGACGGCGTCCCAAATTTGGCAGGCGGTCACAATACGCTGGTGACCGCTAGGCAGCTCACCTAAACGCGTGCGGTATTCGTCTCTTTACCTCTGTACCACCACCGTTTCTCGCCTTTTCCATAATTTATTCGCGTTCCCTACTACTTTATGTCCATTTAATACGCCCGACATGAGCCTCCCTAACGACGATAACGAAACCCTGCACGCCCTGACGCCAGGCACGAACACACCCGCCGCATCAACGGCGTCAAACGCCGACGTTCTCCTTCCATCAACACCACCTTCATCTGCCGACGTCCCAATCGACCCCCAGCTTCTCCATGCCGACTTCTTTCCTGCTCGAAAACCCGATGGCAGTCTGGTCTCGGAAGAAGCGTACAAAGCCCACCTGTAAGTCCCTCGCCTACTGTAATCAACGTCCCTGGATATCTCATCTTGCCTTCAGCTTCACCATCAGAAAGAGAGAGCCCCTGCGGGCGGCATGCTCTCATTTCAAGATTCGTTTTGCAACGCGAGCCAACCTAGAGTTTTTGTGGAACGCCCTTGTCCGCCACTGGTACGTATGCTCCTTGACTCCGCTTTTGATTTTTCTTTACAAGTCGCTTCACAGGTATCCAGCACGAGCAACTACAAACCCCTCGCCTGATCACGCTGTGGCTGGTCCATCGAAAACACTTTCCATCGTCATCCCCCCACGCCCAGCTCACTCTGTAGGCCAATCAAGTGGCCAAACTGATCAAGAAATCCTTGAAGCCGATTTCGATGTCGACGACGAAGCATTGACAAAGCAGTATGACGTGGGGGAGGGGGTTGTGGAAGCCGTATTTGGGGCCCTTGACACCGGTGGCCTCGAAGAGGAGGATGAGGACGAGGAGTCGGAGGACATTGACCTGGACGATGACGGTACGAGCTTTCTTTCGTTGTTACTTTCACAATGATCAAGCTATCCTTTCTAGCAACCTATAAACAGTTTCAGACCAGTGTGCGTGTGTCAGCGGCTCAAAGAACGGAAGCCAACAGGAGGGCAGGTGGCAGAAAGACGCAGAAATGCGTCGTGAAGTCATGGAATGTGAGTCCGCACTATCTATCTCGTTCCACATGTCAATAGCTCCTTTGTTGCAGATTTTCCAGAAGGAAGCTCTTGCGGCAGGCAAGCTCCGCGATGACATAGTCGACGAGCACGCTCTGCTGCTTTTCGTTGACTTCTGTGCTAGACGTTGCAAGCGAGACCGTCGAGGAGAGTACATACCCAACACTCGCATCGGCGCTGTAAGTACCTCAATATTTCTAGTATAATCGTTGATAACACTCTTCAGTCACAAATAAAAAAAGAGTTCTTTGGTGCCTTGCGTATCCGAAAGGTTCAAGATGCTCGCGATCCAACCCTGGCTATCAAGCGGCCTGCCACGACCGTCCATGTTTACGATGCGGTCAAGACTCGCATGGACGAGGCCCTACAAAATGCACGCGAGTAAGTCGCAACTCCATTCAACGTCAACGCGACGTGACGAACTTTCTGCAGGGGGCTCATTCCTGCTGAGGATGCCCCTGACATCATTGCCAACACGTTTCTCGCCCAGCTGTCAGACGAGACCCTCACACGCATTCGATACGGTTTCCTGGAGCACCGAGAGCGTACGTTTGTCTGACTGAACAGCTATCCCCTCAACATTCATTTATATTATTTTCAGTGAAGCCAACTATCAACGGACACCTGGCATGGACAATGATGAATGCAAGCGGTAACCGCGGAGACGACATCCGGGCATTGCGGTTATGTGAAATGCAGCCGTATCAGTTTCTACATCCTAACGGCGAAACGAGCATCCCTGCCGTTCTAGGTTTGCAATCTGACATGGAACAGAAAGCTCGGTCCAAAGGGATGAAGACGGTAAGTAAAATTTCTGCTGTTGATGACCGAACCATAACTCAGACACGTTGTAGACGATAAATCCTACCTATACATGTTTTATTGCACACAGAAACCCTGAAATGTGCTCGTTGGGAGCCTTCGCTTTGTATCTACATTACATCCACGACGTAGCCGATGTAGACACTAAATATGATATTGACTATACTGTGAACAAATCGTGGCATGCTGTGAGTATTTCTGTTTCTTTCTCATTGAATGTTGGCACTTACCTTGGTATCTTTTTTCTTCAGATCAGACTGATTCATGGGTCATCGGCTACCGTTCCCTACAACGAGACAGCACTCCAAAACCTTTTTGTCCAGTCTTATAGAAAGGCTGGTGTTGAGTCTAATCTCAAAGCTCATCTTGCTCGCCACATGCTAGGATACCACCAAGAAAAAATGGGGTTCGTCTCTTGTTTATCTCGTCCACTGCCAAAATCGGTTACAATGACTTTAGTGTGCGATCTGAGGAGACATCCAAACTCGGATGGTCGCGTGATACCTACCAGAACACCTATGCGCCAGCGCTCCCAAAATCGGTATCGTATTTATGACCATTCTTCCATTTTGTGCTCATCAAACATATGTAGGCGATATTGGGCGCTCACGGTTACAAACTACATGAGACTTACAATCCATCATGGATTCAGGTGGAGGTACCCAAGCCTTTCTTGGAGCTAGTTTGCCCTGCAGCAGAGAGAAATATTGAGTCGGTTAAAGGTCTGGTGTCATCAATGATTAGATTACAGCGCACTTAGATCAATTATAGGCCTTAAGGATCGAGTCGGGGCCACAAATTATTGGGAAATGGTCATCTGGCTTCGGCCGTACTTATTCCAGGTATGCACAGGCCTA
>NW_001889918.1:88672-89723 GCF_000143565.1 Laccaria bicolor S238N-H82
TTCTGCGAAGGTAGGGGATTTTACAAAAACAGCTTCAACCATTTAAAATTCAGCGCGTTTAGTACGTCAGTAAAAAACAAACCAACTGAACATGCTGATGAAATTGGCTTATTCACTGCGGACGCCATTGAAAATACCGAAGGGTTGACACTGGGAGGACTCTTGCTGCTTGCCTTGTTATCGGGCGGGGATTACGCAGCGGGGTTAGAGGGCTGTGGTGAGGTCACCGCTCACGGGCTTGCCAAGTGTGGCTTTGGGGATGAGCTCCTCGGGGCCTTCAATACCCTGCATGGCGAAGATCTTTCTACCTTCTTGGTATCCTGGGTTGACAGCATCCGCAATGAACTGGTCTCGAATACTCATGGCTTCCTTCCCTCACGTCGCCCAGCCCTTGCTGATGCTATCCCACCCAACTTTCCTCCAGTGAATGTTATTGAGTTTTACGTGCAGCCGAAAACAACTTCATTTTTCCCTTCTGGCAAGCTCCCCTTTGCGGCGTGGAAACCGCGTGAAATTCGCATCAACAAACTCGCATCGTTTTCCGCAAAGAACCTTGGTTGGACAGATGCAACAGCGCTCCGAAAAACGTTTCACTCCAATATTTGGGAGGGTGTTTTTCTTCAAATGTTGATTTCCGTAAGATTGACATTTCTTGCTATACCTTCAGTGCACTGATAGCCATTTTATTTTCATTTTTAACTAGCCCTGGGTGCTCTATAATCCCGAGACTCACATCATGCAAACTGATAACATGAACACCACAATTCTAGAACTTCAACCGAAGCAACGCCAGACCCGTCGTCAATCAAATATCTGTTCTTGGCACCGTGTTAAAATCTCAACCAACAACTTCATTGAATTTAGTGTTTGAAAGTCCGGTTCGGTCCGGTTTTTTGATGCCCAGGGGTGTTAACCGTAACCGTAACCGGTCTGCATTTTCCCCAGAAGTCAAAAGACCAGACCGGACCGCANAAAGACCGCAGACCGCGGTTTTTTGCGGTCTATAGACCGGTTTCGGTCTGCATCGGTTTTAACTGGTTTATGACCGGTC
>NW_001889918.1:90257-159173 GCF_000143565.1 Laccaria bicolor S238N-H82
AATCCACTCAATTCACCGAGTCACCAGTCATCGACCTCCCTTTATTCCTGCCAATCCCCTTACCACCTCGAAAACCAACTGAGGTATCCCAGCATTCTTCAACTTCTGACAGACAAGACTTTGGAGGAGGACAATCCCTTTCCTACAATGCTTCGGGTCCAGGGCAGTCATCTCCAAGTGGTCCGGACATCGATCTCACTGTTGCCGAGAACACAACATGCAAATCCCCAAGTGCATCCTGTTACAACAGTGTGGTCTCTCCCATCATTGATCTCACTGCTGAGGACCTGAGCGCACAGGCCGAGTCTTCTGCCATGGGCGCTCAGCACCACGGCAAGCGCCAGGGTATTGATACATACAACGACGACATTATCTACATTAGTGATTAAAGCATTCAACGTGGCTGTTCTTACATGAATCGAGTCCAACAAGAGTGTATGATTTATTGAATAAAAGTATATGTACTTGACAGAAAATTGTATCTAGTTAAACAATGCGATTGAGAAGTACTTCAAAATCACTCTCATATCTCCCCTCACAATACTATTCAGTCAAATTCTCTTTCCCCACCAAAATTCCAACAGACGAGCCTGAGCATCGATGAAGAGAGGGGGAGCAGTGATTGATGAGCGGCACGTGGTGGAGAAGACGGAGGGTCGCTTCGAAAAGTCGGGGCAAAGGGGTGGTGAGGGCGGTTGGGATGCGAGGGATATGAAGGCGGGCAGGGAAAGTGCGCGTGAAGCAAAGAGACAACGGAGGATGGTAACGGAGGAGCGGGGACGGAGAGTCGAGTGGCCCGCGCCCATGCCAAAGCGATGTGACGACGACGGGCAGCCACCTGCCAAAGCGTGGTGACGAGCTGGAGCGAGGCCGGAGGACGAAAGCAGCTTAAACGCTGTGACGAGGGCGAAAAGAAATGGCTGACATAAGGTGTCGAGCGGTGACGCCGAGCTGGGACGGCGTCACCCCGTCACGGGGAAAGCGCCTGAGAACCACTGTCTCCAGCTACGCTTCTTGTGCAGCATGCTACGTCACAATCCAGAAATTCACACCGCCGCTAATATCGTGGCATGTACCAGTGTCAAGTGGCCCGATGCGCTGAACAATGGCGCTGAACTATGTCCGCTGTAGAAGGAGCTGGTTGATTCTCTTACGCTTTACCCAGATAGCTAAGTCTTTTATCATTCATTCTCGATGGTGACCAAACTTCGGGAGGCCAATGCGTAGGATGTTCACACCAAGAGTACAGACACCCGCAACTTTCGACAGCTTCAACTGTGAGTCTTCCGTTTACGTGAAATTCTTTCTCTACACTCATATAAGTATCGAATTTCAAGCACTTTCCACAATCTGAGTCTTGTTTCCAGCTACTGCTCAGAACTTGATGTGTCGCATGCATGGCAAATCTCTCCCGGTGAAGTCATATTGGCCGGGGAGAACGTGCGACTGTGAACCCAACAGTTGGGGAGGTTCTGGCTACGAAGGTATGTCAAATCCTTCACGGACGGTCACTGCGTCGACTTACCAGCATTGAAGCGAAAGCTCGGCGGCTTTGTTGCACAAAAGGTTAGTGACTTTGAATAGTGGAATGGTGCTATAGACCGCTTACTGAATGTGATAGCAGACAGCTTCCCCAACGCCCACGTTCTCGCACCACCTCACCGTCCTGCAGTAGGAGTTTTCGCTTATGTTGTCATTCGTGACGGCGGAGATCTCGCTTGTCGTCGTGCTACTCACGAACGTAAGTCATTGTTCTCTCATCAGTGCCATTTCGTCGGCTTACCTTCATTTGACTCCTTTTTTGCACTCTAGGCTTTATTGGATGATCTCGATATCAGGTCAGGGTCGTCGTTTAACCCGTAGATCAAGGAAGAAAACTTACTTGACGTTTCTAGTTGGGGAGAATGGATTCTTCGTCAATGTATGCCTCTACCCTGCGACCGCAAGCGCCCACTGTCAATCCCTTTGCCCACAACCATTCAGGAGTATCAACGAAGCATGTGAGTTCTACAATAAGAGGTATTTTAGTTATGATAAAGTTCAGTTGCCAACGACTTACGCAATGTCAAAGGCGCTATCGGTCTCTCCGACCACCACAACATGGCAACTGTCCTCGTTGACTCCATAAATCCTTTCGTCCGCGCCGCTTGAAAGCATCGGTGAGGTAGTAGTATCTCCCGGGGAGAATGTGCGACCGTGAACCCAAAAGTTGGGAAGGTTCTGGCTACCAACGTACGTGAAATGTTTCACGCACAGTCACTGCGTCAACTTACAATTCTGTAAAGTTGTAGAAGACTTACCAAATATCCAAGCAGCCGTCGATGTGTCGTCCGTCGCCTACCAGTCAATCACCATCATCGCCTGAAACCAAGCCATCGCCTGAAACCAAGCCATCGCCTGAAACCAAGCCATCGCCTGAAACCAAGCCATCGCCTGAAACCAAGCCATCGCCTGAAACCAAGCCATCGCCTGAAACCAAGCCATCGCCTGAAACCAAGTCATCGCCCTCGCTCGCCAACCCTTGCTAAATGGTCGTCACCACCTCACGTTGGTCTGTCCGGCGTGTTGTCGTCGAATGTAGCTGGTATGCGTGGAGCGAGACGAGGCCCGAGGGAGAAGATTGAAACGTCGGGGAAGAAGATGAGGTTGGGCTATGTAACTGTTGGTACTCTGCAGGTTGTCGCTGGCATTAGATCTCGAGAGCTCGGAGAACAGTAGAATAACGCTCAAGTCTAAAGGCCGCAATACAATCACACTGTGACAAGATTTTCCCACTGTCCCTGAGAGCCTCAAACAATGGCGCTGAAAAGCACTCCCAGCCCACGTCCGATACCCGCTCCAGCTTGTAGGTGTCGGAGGAAGTTCGAGGAGTGGGGTAGGGCCGGTTGGAAGATCCTTAGAAACTCGAGCTGGCCGCTCTACAACTCCATTGCGTCATTCATTACCTTATTTATAGCCGCAGTGGGGAATGCCTCACGCAATTCCCACCATGCGTGCCACACCCCTTCTTCGCAATGCACCCGCTATCGCGTCAGCAGCTCTCCGAGAACGTGTTCGTCGACCAGCTTATCTGAGCAAACTCGCGAATCTGAGGGATTTGGCTCCGCTTTTCAGGGTGATCCTTATTTTTCCGACTTCTTTGGACACCATCTCATTGCACACTTTGACAGAACGATGACTATGTATGTACTTATGAACTACATCAACTCTCTCACCTAATCGAGCTCTATAGATTGGATGGTCTGGGTTCACTGGCGTTGGATATCCCAAACTTGTCCCAACGGTATGTTTCACCCATCTTTCGACTATAAAGCTTATGATTGTCAGGCAATGGCTGACTTGGCGGAAGAGAACAAGATGCAAGAAAACTCCAAGAAAAAGTTCAACCTCTTCATAGGCGCTTCTGTCGGGCCTGAGGTTGAAGATCGCTGGGCATTCCTGGACATGTCATGCGACCGTATTCCAAACTCTCGAGCCCCACTGATTGTACACTTTTCAGGATTGGTCGTCGATACCCACATCAAGTTGGAAAGGAGGTCGCAAGGGGCATCAACGCCAGTCGGATTGAATTCCCCGACAAGCATCTTTCCAGTGGGTCTTCTTCACCACTGAATCGGTCTACTGACTCTAACATGACAAACAGTGTTCCCTCAGGACTTGACCTACGGTTATTGCAGTCTCAGAAAGAAGCATGGCGATCCGAAGAAACCACTTGACTGGGCAATCGTGGAGGCGACGGCGATCACAGAAGATGGGAGCATCGTTCCCGGTGTGTCTCCTCACTTCCTAAGGGTCTCCTTAAAGTCAAATTCTGACTGGTTGTTAGGTGCATCCGTGGGTGCCACCCTGGAAATAGTGCAGAGTGCGGAAAAGATTATCATTGCAGTCAATAGCCACATTCCCAGCCTCGAAGGGCTACACGACATCAACCACTCTTTCACGCCGCCAAACCGACAACCCTACGTCAGTCATCTTTTTGAATTGGCCGTTTGTCCTCACTCAGCCCAAACAGCTCGTCAATCACCCTATGGACCAGATAGGTCTCACATACATCCCCATCGACCCAGATCGTGTAGGCGCCATTGTTGAGTCCCTCGAGCCCGACAACACGGGCAAGAACGCGCCTGAGGTTCGTCCCTTCCCTCGCTTTCCTTCCGTTCGCTCTAATCACCAATAATGTAGAACGATCAAAGTCGCGCCATTGCAGGCTATTTGATCAATTTCTTGTCGATAGGGCGCTGCTGGCCGCTTCCCCAAGTCACTTCTACCCCTTCAATCTGGCATTGGTAACGTTGCCAATTCTATTATTGGTGGTTTGGCGGAGGGTCCTTTCGAGCAAGTGCAGGTTTGGACTGAGGTATTACAAGGTAGGCCGTTCTTGATGATTTCTTAACGCTGTTTAATCCACTGCAGATACCTACGTTCATTAGATATTAACTCGGTGGCCAACTTAGGACTTAATAAAAGTAGGTGGAGGTGGTGGTGAGAGGTCAGAGGTCAGTCACAATCGTTACACGTTATACACGTTACGCACCAACTTTTACGCACGGTTTCCCATAGCCACAACGTCCATCCACAAATTCACAAGCTCAAGGTTGGCTTCAATCTGGACTTGTTGACCTACGTTCTGCAGATCATCACGCCATTTTAAACGATGTCGACGGTATAAGAAAATAGTAGGTAAGTGATTCAAACGCGGAACGACGCTAACGAACCTTTTAGAGTCTCATCGACGGCCCAAGGCTATCGTTACGTGGGAGATGCGATGAACGAGCTTGGATCAGGTAAGTAAATATTGTGTGGTCGAGGGGAAGTGAACAACTGATATACCTTTTGCAGAACCAATTTCTATATTCACGACCACCCTCAGCGCAACGCCTATCCCGCTCATCTTAGCCAGTGCCGTCGAAATTCATCTGTGAAAGACGAAAACGTACAAAGGCAGAATTATGCACTACGCAGGAATGGCTCCCGTGCGCGAAAGACGCAGAACGCTTCAAGAAAAATTCAAGTCAGGTCATTCCAAATCAAAGTATGTACAACCGTCAGACCCTTGATGAATATTTTTTCTGATAGTTGAATGTCCAAAATGAGAGGAGAAGGAATACACATTCGGTGGTCGTCCACACCCGAATGAATCTACGCGCTTTGGTACTTCCTTCACAGGTAAGTGTATTATGATTTTACCATATGAATAAACAAGTTTTAAACCTTCCTTTATCACAGAACCACGAAACCGTATTATTGGAGAGTTCAAACAGTAAGCACGAACACCCGCTCACAAATTTCTTGCACCAAAACTGACGAACTCACAAGCTCAGGACATCGGGAATACTACCCGAATAGGACTCTGACACGTCAAGATGGAATATCCATCTGTGCGGTTTAAGCGCGATGAAGAATCGAGGGAGGAGGAGCATATCCTTACATTGTGCAGAATGTACGTCCCTATGCTCTGTCAACGCGAATCGCTGATGCTATTCAGGATTTAGGCAAAGAATGTGAGATATTCTTGTCCACGTCTGGCATGCTGCGAATGGAGGAATGTGAGGAATGGTACGAAATACGGGAAACAACGCGCCCGCCACAATCTTCCACTAACAGAACTTACAGGTATTAGTGCGATGGATCTGGAATTGAGGGAGGAGGAGGGAGCTATCATTCTTTCTCTAAAGGTACGTACGTCTGCGTGCACCACTGTGCCCATTTGCCGTGGAGAAGCGTTAAATAATACATTTAGGAGTAGATATGTGAGTTGCGCTTGGACAAAAACAATACACTGCGAATGGAGGAAGTTAGGGAGTGGTACGTATGATGCGTGCTGTGGCACGCTAGTATCTTTCACTGACAAAAGTTCTGGAAATTCAGAGGTACAGGCTTGGTGGGGTCCTGAAGGGGGCTCTTACACGTAGGATTGTCAGCCTTACCAAGGTGTTTCAAGCGAGATCCTGAAATTAGAATCATGGGAGTCGAAATGTGGCAAAATTATTGACTCCGAGTAGCTTGCATCACGGCTGCCTCAATAAGTGGTGTATAAAAAATTCCAATAGTTGTAATACATAAGAGACTCGCGTCAGAAATATTTTTCAAGATGATAGCGGTGATGGTGGAGTGTAAGGAAACCCTGTAATTGCTGGGTGAATGCAAATAGAACTATAGGAAAGAAGGGTATGTGATTGTTACAATGACGACGGCGTTGACAACGTTAAAAAAATAAAGGTCTACCAACTAAATGCGCACAGCATCCTGATAGTAGTTGAATCTGACGCGGAAGCCGAACCACGCTACAAACTCGATTAACACAAGCAAACCGCCTGTTAAATCGACCCCAGCTACCAGACTAACCGAGAAAGCTGCAGTTGGGAAAACCCCATTCAACGTCCGATCGCCAAAGGAAAAGAGAAGGCCATTTCTACTGCATCATCGAAGTCCACTTCGGAAACGGCTGAAACGGATTCCCTTGCCGACGAAGACCAGATAATGGCTGAAGTGGATGATGCGTAGGTGTAACAGACCGAAGTATGGCTTACCTAAACAACTGGACAAAAGCAAGAGAATGAATTTTACTTAGGTTCAAATGTCATATTTCAAAGGGCTTTACTACTTGTACTATTAAGCAAGTGAATCCAACCGGTTTTTTATTGGTTTTTTACGCAAAGCAGCAAAGGTGAGGAGAAGAGTGTGTGACCAGGTCACGTGTTACGGATCAATAACCTTCAGCGAAACCGAGGTTGTCCGCGCAATTTAAAAGCCACAATAACTCATATACATATTTTGAAACTGGGAAACATTATTTTGGATGTTATAATGTCGCCGTGCACAAACCAATTTTATTCAGTTACAAGCCGAGAGCAGATCCTGGATACTTGGTCAGAGGATCGGACGGTGCCGTACTCGGCATTGCCCGTGACCTGGAATTTTCACCCTGACGAAGCAAGTGGTTTTAGTCTTCATGCTGATCTTTGCCGCCAGGATGAGACCTATACAGATTGAGATTCGTACCCATACGGCTTATTCTGTAGCAGACAAAGAACTTTTTAACTCAACGACCGAGGTGAAACCAAGATGACTCGTGTTCGAACAACACAAGCGTTCAAAATTTATATAATAAGTTACGGTGCGCTAGCAGTATCAGCCAGGAATTTAGATCAAAATTCATCTGGCATCGTGATTTCCGCCTGTCTCGAGGGTATTCTGGCTTCTTTGCCTTGTCATTCTTTTACGTACATCGGCAATGACAAGCTTATCTTATTTTTTATTCTATGTTTGCAAAATGTGCTATGTCAAACCCCAATTGCGAGTTGAATGAAGACGCCTATCACCTCTCTGCCGGTGGACGACTGACATACTTTGGCTGATAGCCTTTGAATGTGCGATCTTCCAGTCCAAAAACCTATGACCACCGCGTCAATTGCACCCCGCATTTCGTTGTGGTGTAAGAGTCGGGGAACAACCCTATATACGATAGTTATTAGTGCAAGTCGGGGGAGTTTGAAGAAGCATTACTTACCTATGCACATAAAACCATTTGGTTAGACGATGACACCGTCTCGATTTACACACGGCGAACTTCTGTAGATATAAAATTCACGCGACGATCTATAATAAACCCTACATACCTTGCTTGCATAGCTGCAGCTCCGCTCCAGTCTTGAAATCGAGAAGTTGGTCCCAGTTCTTCACGCCCTTTGACAGTATCAAATATGACTGATAACTACTATGTGAGCGGAAAGGCAGGATGGAAGGCGGCGAAACGTACGCATGTTGCGTATTGCGTGTTTGATGATAGCGAGGCGTGTGAGACGGCTGTAAGAGGATCAATGTGGAGGAAGTGAAGGGTGCGTGAATTACGGAAATCGAGCCACGAGAGAGGTCCTTTGCCCCAGAAATCGGATCACTCCAATGTTTCTCAATTCCTGAACCTTCCTCCTGCCGCACAATCTCGCCCTGCGTAAATAAAATACTGGTAAACGTCGGCCCAGATCAGACAGATCATGCGGCGACCAGGAGGAGAAGCTCGACGGCAGACCATCCACGAACGATGGACACGCGGGTCTTGCACACAAACACCGAACCATCACCTGGCTTTGATTCACATTTCTGTGCCCAGTTCGGCGAAGTTGGTGAGAGGGGGAAGTTCGTCTGATGTTGGACTCGAACATATCTACCAGGCAAAGAGTTTCCAGTTTTGATAGAGGGCTCGCACGTGGACGGTAGCGCCAAAATGGAAATTATTGTTTGTGTTGTAGGTCCACGACGATTTGAGAGTATAGCTCTAGTATTGCAGACTCTAGTAAGCAGAAGTTCTCGAGAGGGATGTCCATCGGAAATACTGCACATACATCAGTGCGATGTCAAGCGAAATTTCCATACATCAGTAATTCTGTCTAACCCGCTTCTTTCCCAAAAATTATCAGCGAGAATTTGAGATCGCATATCCTTGGACGAAGAATGCGTTGGAGGTGAATGTGCGACCTTGACCGTTTCGAAGTCCGAAAACATTCATTACATAAATGTCCTGCAACTTTTTTGGTTTTTTTTGACGTAGTAAACCTAAAATAAAAACATAAGATGTGCCCAATGTGTGTAAAAGAATGACATTTGTGGTTCAGAGAAGCCAGAATACCCGCGGGACTTGCGGGGGACAGGCGGAAATCACGATGCCAAATAAATTTTGATCTAAATTCCTGGCTGATACTGCTAGCGCACCGTATAAGTAGTATGGTAACTACCACTTGTAACTTACGTGAGTGGTTGATTTGGCTTCGCTTGTGACAATGGGGAAATCCGCGGGTTGTGCTTGAGTTTCGGAGTTCGCGAAGTCAGCCTATCGCGGTTTTGAGGTTCTGGAAGGATGGGTTCGTTGGCTGTTATTCTGAGGGACGGGCATCTTATCGAGGTGTTTCAGCTACGCCAGGCTCCTGAGGTTCTTTTTGGTGGTGGGGGGGAGGCTCATGAAACGTGGCTTCGCAACCGCAACCGAGTTCTTCAGATTTGGAGCAGAGTGGGTCTGTGTGACATTTGTACGATTTGCGTCGTGGCAGGATGTTGGCGGTGGTTGAAGGTGTAGATTCGGCTCAGGATGGGCGGTGGTTGGCGATTGGGACACGGAATAGGGCGGTGCATGTCTTTCCCGTGAACCCGCAAGGTGGATGTGTGGGGTCATTTGAAAGGGAGGGTGCGGAACGTGAATATTTGAATGTCTACTGAGCGAATAGATGACAAAGGTCATCGACTTGGTGTCCTGTGCTGTTTCCAAACCATTCACATCAGCCCATGAAAGGTACGAAGACGAAATGACGTACATAATCCCAAGAAATGGCCTGTCCTCCCTGAAAGAATCGGACTTATCCCTCGCGAAAGCCAAGCGGCATAAACCACCCTCCCCACGTCAAACCCCAACTCCTTCCACTGCACGCCTGAAAACTTGAGGTTGAGAACTTCAGTGACGGCGCCTAGGTCCGTACGGTCCAGCACCAAAGGCCGGATGGGATGTAGGATAGGATGAGGAGACGCCTGTAGGGAGATGTAGGGTTGAGTAAATCGTTCGAAGAAGAAGAAATCGAAGACTGACTTATCGCCCAACAAATCCCACCTCGCCCGCGAGATCAAATCCGCCTTACGCGCCGGAGCATATGCTAGTTCCGCGCCCCCTCCTCCTGCAGTCGTTCTCACTTCTCCGGCACCAAGATCGACAATCCCTTGTGCAGATTCATCTTCTTCACCAAGATCAATGACCGCTTGTCCGGGTCGACGTGGACGATCGAGTACTTGGGCAGCGTGGAGCAGTTAGAAGTTAGAACCAAGTACGTTGAAACTGATGGCCTGTGGGAGTCTTCCGGCTATCTGAGGCAAACACGTCCAAATGTGCACGTTCGGGAAGAATGACATCATTGGGATGTATTCCGGCTATCCCTCTCGAACGATTGACGTCATCCGCACACATTCCGGCTACTTCAATTTTTTACGCGCCCCAACTTCATTGTTGGACTCTTCTCAAGCTTGAGATCTCGGTATTTTTTGATGATGTTGCATCATCTTGTCTGAAAAAAGAGGCCAGATATGATTTGGCGCAAATTCGGCCAAGTTGCTCCCAAGCACTCCCAAGTGACGCCGATTTAACTGCGCTCGCTCAATTATTATTATGTTTGGCTACTACATACATGTAGACTACAGTATCTACAGAAGTGGCCTTTCTTGACGTAGTCAGATCCAAATAATGAGACCAATATGGGGGTTTGGGAGAAAAAACGCACCCAGTGCAACGGCGCGTCTTCGACCCCAGTCGCTCTTGTTGAAGTGAGGGACGTTCTGTCTTTGTTACCCTTCTCGTCCTTGATCCCCTGAATCTGCAAAGGAAAAAGCAAGTTTTATCTGATCCTGGGTTAGTATGACGTTTGAGAATCAATGACGACCACACTCACAGCAGCAGTGCACGGCGCCAACCCCCCAGCTAGGCACAACAAAAACGGCAGTCGCCACCTCCGTTTGGATGCGAATGGGTTCGGATTATGGGCATGGCGAAGACGTTGGTGGAATTCTTCGTACGAGCGCGGTGAAGGCAGTGCAGATGTATTTGAGTGCCTGGGTAGGGTAAAGTAGTGAGTCATTCCTGTTGAGACATAGATAAGCCGTGTTTTGTTGTAATGATACTCGACGAATGCTTGCTTTTTGACCCCCAGTGCATTTCATGTAGATCGGACAACTGGTGCAGCAGAAATAATTGTTGATCAAGCGTCAAATAAACGAGACAACTTATGATCGGCGGAAGGTTCGGGAGAAGCTCGGGACAGCTTTAAGAATTGTGAGCGATTCAACAGTAATGAATGCCTTCCCGTATTAAGAATCTGAAGACGTCGGTTTTTATCATCGATGGTCGTGACGACTGCCAGCGAGGATTTGGGTTTTCAAATCCTAAGCGACGGGGTCATTGAAGGCAGTCTTTCAGAATTTAGACGGGGATCGTACCGGTACTTAGACACCAACGCAAGGACAGCTTGAGGCGCGATGTGAAGACGCCGGCGGGCATCAGTGAGCGCCTACATTCAACAGCAGTCAGAGTTTTTATTTTCTTGCCTAATTGTGAATTTTCGATGAACGTTCGTTCATTCATGATGTAGATTCAAAAAGCGTCGATTGGGGAGAGAAGGACACGAAAGACTATTCCCTCAGATCTAGACATCTGTTGATTAAAAGTACAGCCAAATTAGCGTTTTGGTTGTCGATAAAAAGAAGTATGTCCCATCACACCCAAATCCATCTGGAATAGCCTGGCAGTATCGCCAGCATTGGTCGGGAGTATTAACGTTGAAACACGTCGCAGTGTATCCCTGGATGCAAAACGGGATTGGTGAGTCGCAGGCATTGCTGCAGACTTCCTTGATGGCTGTTGCAGGAGCCGCGGTGTAAAGGGTGGCGATGAGACAGATAGCGATTGAGAAGAGTTTCGTGGTTGTGTTTTACTGGTTTAAGTCTGACCATGAGTGGAGAATCAAAGGTGGGATGTCAAGGGACGTACTGAGGGATAGTATATGTTAGAGAAGAGTACCGTGGCAGAAGATTGAAGGAGGTTTTATACTGATCTTATCCGGGGCTGTCGGGCGATAAAAATCTGGGATCGATGTTTATCTTTCCAAAGAATGAACACATTACAGGAAAAATACTTATCTGCTCATTTTCGACAAGTGTACGTGGGAGCCACCAAGCAAACACCAAGTTGTTTATCGTTGGGCGGGCGGGCGCCCGCCGCCATGACGCAAGCGCCTTCTGGTTGTAAGCTTTATTGAGCGGAGAGGTATACCCTCGCAAATCTTTACAAGGAAACTGATTTTCTCGGACACTAAGGTCGAATGCGATGAATGAGGAATCAAGAGTCGTTCGTGGGCAGAAGCATCGCGATGGCTAGTACTCTTGGTCACGCGTGACAGCTCTTCTTCTCTTACCATCATCATCTCCGCCAGCAATGACAGCGACGACGAACAACGTTGATGCGATACAGGAGGTAAGCGCCATCTCGCCCTGCTATGCGATCCCTCGCCTCATCGTGCTGCAGGACCGTCTCGTCGAGCTGACGGAGATGGAGCGAAACAACTCAGAGATGACCGACGATTCGCCGTTTACCTCGGCTTTGACGACACCTGTGGATCAAGATGTGCCCATCAATGTCTTTCAGGGGATACACGAGGCCCTTGCGAGAGATATGGACGGCTCAGCGGTAGACTCGTACTTTGATTCGAAGGCTGTAGGCAAAGGCGCGGATATCGCGCAGGTATCGCAGCAGTTAGAGGAAGGAAGGGTGGTTGAGGTTGAGGTTAGCTTTATGCTTCTTTCAACCGCGGAACCGTTTTACAGCCATCCATTAGATAGCCCCAGACGCAGCGTTGGAACTGGTGGCGACGTTGGTCCCGGAAGCAATTTTGGCCCCGTAGGCAACGTTAGCGCCAGAAACAACGTTATCCTCAGAGACGTCGTCGTCATTGGTGGTAGAAGACACGACAACCGACAGGCCTTCTCTTTCCCCGTTATACCAAGAACCGAGTCCTATGGTTGGGGATTTGAATGAGGTTCGGGTTATCAAGATTTGGAGGCAGCTTCTCTGACTTTGTCTCACAAGGAGGACCGCGTGGAACCCCCCGCATTACGTTTAGAAGGCAGCCCCACTGTCCCGCAGCCGAGCGATGTAAGTTGAGTTCCCAGTTCTCATTTTAGCGCTCACAGGTCGGTGTAGTCTGGTGATCTTTTACCCCGTGCCTTCTCTTCCGGATACATCAGCCAGGATGATACCAGCTCACCATACTTCTCTTCTCCCGACATCGATACCCAACCGGCGGTAATTTATGTCCTTTTTTCGAGTAATATTGACCAAAGCATCCTTCTCAGACCATCTATACGCTGCCGAACAGACCCATTTTGGTAGAGAGCCTTTCCACCGACTCCCAGAATCAGGTTTGGCTAGTTTCATCTACTATATGCGCCGCTTACAAACCTCTGTTAGCTCACTGTCGATGACGCATACCCCACAGGCTTAGAGCCTAACATTGATCCCAAAGTAACCCCTTCCTCCGTTCTGACCGATGACCACGAGCCTAGATACCCCGATTTCGTCTTCCACGCCGTCGCCATGTCTGCCATCCATGTAATTTTCTTCCTACCCTGGTGCGTAGCAGCCGGAGCCATGCTCCTCCTCTTTCCCCACCGTCTAGAGCTCGTCATCTTCGAAACTGGCTATCTCGAGCCATCCAAAAGCAATTATCGCTTCGCCCACTTTGCCGAGTGCGGAATGCAATACTCGATGACTTTCCTGGCGTCTCTTCTGTTGTTCATCTGCGAATATCCGAATTTGGGAACGGTCATTACAGGCGGTCTTTTGGCGCTATTCTTTCATGCTTGGCAGGACTTTGAAGTGGATCGGGACGTACCTCTTGGTCATGATGACCCGCAGATGATTTATATTCTGGCGACTAGCTCTTGGCTTACTGGAGATACTGTCGGCATTCAAAAGGTCGAGGATCAGTACTATCTTTCTTCTGCGACGCTGAAGAATCGGAAATTTGATGTGTTTGTTGAGAAGGATTCGGACGAGGAGTGAATTGCATACGTTGTTCATCATGCTTGTCCACTTTTTTCTTCGTGTATGATTGCAATAAACATCCTTTGAAGTAAATCACAGTTCTTGTTATGTCAGTGTGCTGATAACGGAATACCTGCGGCGAGCCTATGCATTGCCTCTGCGTTGATTGCTTCAACAACTTCTTGTTCAGGCCATGACATGGATCCGGATTTGTTAGAGGAACGTGATGATATGCCAGAACGCTGGCACCATTGCGCAGTTTCCAATATACAAATGACGCAGCCGTTAGCTTAAATAAGCCTTATCGTTTCATTTCTCAAATCCATTACGAGGGAAGGTGGAATCCACGGAATCATTCGACAATATGTTAGGCTTTGTACCGGGATATGACTCTCCCTTGGTAGGCCGCTGTACGTTTTGTGCGCACGATTTTGGGAAAAGTTGACGTGAAGAAATCCAGGTGCCAGCAACTGAAGGTAAATGAGCGCGATACTTTTACTGCTAGCTCAGAGGTTAAGTATAATAGACGACGATAAGCGTCATCACGTGTTATGTCGAGAATAATACATGACCTTCGATGGGCTTCTTGTCCGAGGGGGTTACTTAAAGGGGGTTATAAAGTCAGAAGCCGATTGAAGGTTAAGCACGAACGGCATCGTGTATTACTTAGCTTCCAGCAAGTAAACATGGATGAGGGCCAGCTCGAAAACCAAGGGAATGAAAGTGTGCAGCAAATAGTTAATGCCTGCCATGCTTTTTTCGCATGCGTAAGAAATCGACGTGGAGGGAGTCAATTGCCAAGTAGTAGGCCCCATCCTGTAGCCGTCTATAATCTCGCCAGAAATGATGATCATTGCTCGATCCCAGAAGAGACTCGGAGCCCCCACGCCGTCGGGAGGTTCATGCATTATTGAGTGAGGGCGATCATTTGGAATTAGCAGCCTTTTATTCGAAGCCATCATTATTCGAGTTTGGGTATGCTGGCTGTTGGTGAAGGGAGGGAGCATGCTGCCATAATTTCCCTCAATGTGCAAGTCGCAGCTGGAGGACGTCAAACAACAGAGCCATCCATGAATAATTCGTCGATTGTTATTGATATTGCCTGCTGGAAGCCGAGATGTCAGCGCTTGGGCTTAAATACCTCACCCCAGCAACGACAATGCGTGGGTGATTGACTTTACTTGAGTTTCGTGATGATAATAGGAAGGGTTCTGGGAGCGGCATAAGATAAAATCTCTGTCGTCTCTAAATATTATTTATTTACGCCGACTCACGATAGAGAGCCTCACCAACAAATAACGCCCCCGATCCCTGTCAGACGCTGAGTATTGAACACGCGTGGACGGTGCCCCGTCGAAGTACATTCATCCAAATCGAAGAAATACGGGAAATGCGATCATCTAACTTTGTTTTTATACGCAGGTGTGTCTAGATGAATGGAATACGTACCTTCTATCCGTCAACTTGAAGGACGGCGACAGTGAAATAAGCTCGGCTCGATGATCAATGGTTTTCATGATGTAACCCAGTCTTTTTCGGAAAGCAGCTGAGTTTAGAGAAGGCTTTGGTGTGTGAAGGTAGGAGGGAGCAAGCATCATTTCGTTCTGCCTTTGAGTATTAAATAACTCTGAGACCTGAGATATAACACTCGCCAAAACTCACCTCGACGCACATCGCCAAGACCCTCCATAGGACCCCATCACCACCTGACGCTGCTAGTACGAGGTACGGAAGCACGTATGCAGAGCGCCTAAAACAGGTAAAGCTTGCTTGCATGAAAATTGAAATGAACGCCGGACATAAATTTGTCGTGGGGAAGGGGTGAATATTTAATGCCCGTTGGTGGTCATGAGGAAATCGGTCGGCTCACGTCGGCTCAAATGGTTTTGTTTCCTTCGCGTTCCAAGGTACTTCCGGCTCGGTACCCGGCCACTTCAGAGGTGATTATTCCGTTCAGGCTTTAGCTTTAGGTTCCGTCCCCTCTTCTCGTGGAACGTGTTAACTGTGAAAGTTCAAAGAGCAGGATGCACGCTTGCCAAGGATGTGGCGAAGGTTAACGGCGGTGCTAAGAAGCTTAGGCTAAGAGCGTGGTGAAAGGCTAATAAGACACAAGAACTTTAGAGAATACCGTTTGCTTAGGCCCGGGGGTGCCTTTCTTGTGCTTTGATACGATCTTGGATGTGGGAGAGTCGATGTTAGACTTGAGCGCTTGAGCTTGAGAGGTGAGTTGATTTATGTTCTGCTTGAAATGAGGACTCACTTTCATCGATTCGTCCCTCTGGTACCGTCAACCTTGATTATGAGGGAGCGAGGTAACAAACTCGGGAGTCGGAAGGGACGCTGGCGATCAATCCTAAATGTTTTTTTTAAATCTTGGTCCCCTTGGTCCTTGGAAGTTTGATCATGAACCGGGGTCAATAAGGGCACAACGACAAGAAAAATTGCGTCAGAGTGGATGTAAGGAGGCTTAGCAATACTTGGCTGATAAGTTATCGCGATATCTGTCAGAACGATGAAAATGTCAAACGTTCATGAAGTGAAGACTTCTGAGGGGGGGAGATTACTGAGGAAATGGGGTTTGGAGGATGATGATGAATAAGATGAGGGAGTACCTGTGTGGTGATAAGAAAACGAGAAAGAAAAAAAAATCAGCCCTGACCCTGGTTCTCCAAGATCTGAAACGAATTGAGCGAATTTCAATGAGCTTCATACATACTCGTATTGCTCGACGCTCACCCAAATTCCTCGGGGGGTGAGCGTCGAGGAGGGCAATGGGCAAAAGGAAGCTCAAAAGCAATAACACGCCAAGAACATGCACGCACAAACTGCGGTCACGGAGCCGGAAGAACGGCGTTGATCACGTGGAACTGACCCATAAGAGGCAGGGTCAATTATAAAGTAAACCTTTCATGCGGTTTTGCACAAGTACTTTTTTCATTCCACTCCACCTCCCTTATGTAACGACCCCTTCGTTTTTCTTTTCTTTTTTCTCGAGGAGTCTATTTCAAATCGACTCCTCTCTTTCTCCTTTCTGCTCTGCCGCCGGTACATGGTTGGGCACCCTTTGCCCTTGCTTGACCATCACGACGTCATAACTTTCCATCCTGTACGTGGTATGTATATATGGTCTAGTGGTGTACACTGACCTTTCTTTTCTGCAAAGTTTGATGTTACGACTCCCCATATCATCTATGCCTGTCTCGGCGGGTTCATCGTTTTGGTGCGTCTTTCCAATGGTATTTGAAAGGTTCTGTGCTGATGGAGATGTAGTTTGGCATGTTTTCCCTCTTTTTACGAGGAAGAGTGCGCATCTTTCTCCATCTTCTCATACTTTCCACTTACCTGCGCAGTTGTACATCGGAGAAGCATGTTGGGCTTTTATTTTCGGTATCATCATCGGTTCGTCTCCACCCGTCTTTCCTCCAACCAGCCTCAAAGCTAACCCGGAGTAAAAGGTCCCTACGCACTCGACATATTCAACCCTCGCACGTGGGGCAACGGATCAGCAGAAGCCACCAACATGATCACCCTCGAATTCACCTGCGTCGTACTAGCCATTGGCGTATTCGCTATCGGAGTCGAGCTTCCAAAAGTTTACATGCTACAGCATTGGAAGTCATTATTCTTCCTCCTCGTCCCTGTCATGACCTGGGTTCGTCCCCTTTGCCCTGGCCTTCTTCTATTAATTGCTCACGCATGCGACACCCATCAGGGGTGGTTAGTATCTGCAGGCTTAATCTGCGCCTTAATCCCCGGCTTAAACTTCCTATCAAGTCTCGCAGTAGCCGCATGCCTCACGCCTTCAGATCCCATCCTAGCAGCTGCAGTCGTAGGCGGGAAATGGTGGGCCGACAAACACGTCCCAGCCCATATTCGACACTTGCTGGCAGCGGAGAGTGGGTGTAACGATGGCGCGGCGTTCCCCTTCCTCTTCATCGCCCTCTACCTCACGTTGGACGCTTCTACGGGTGCAGCTATACGAGATTGGTTCCTCATTCTCTGGCTTTGTGAGTTTCCCTTTGACTCTATCTACCCCAGGCACGTACTCATCCCATCAGACCAGATCGTCCTCGGCGCCGTCCTGGGCTCCCTCTTGGGCTTCAGCTTCCGCCACCTCATGAAATTCTGCCAACGCCACGACCTAATCGATCAGCACTCCTACGTAGCCCAATACGTCTCCCTCGCCATGCTCACAATAGGCGTAACAAACCTCCTCAGCTCAGACGACCTCCTCGCTGCCTTTTTCTGCGGCACCGCTTTTGCATGGGACGGGTTCTTCAATCGTCAAACGGAAGAATCGGTCTTTTCAAGCGTGATTGACACACTATTCAACGTCGCTGCATTTATATTCGTAGGTGCTTGGATGCTGTTTAACAAATTCCAGGATGCGGCGTTTACGTTGAGCGTGTGGAGGTTGATTGTGGTTGCGTTGCTTGTGTTGCTGTTGAGGAGGATACCGGTTATTATTGCGTGTTGTAGGTGGATACCGGTTATTAATAATTTTAGGGAGTCGGTGTTTTGTGGACATTTTGGGCCTATTGGGATTGGTGCGCTTTCTTCCTTCCTCCCCCCTTGTCTTTTACTGATTGATGACGATAGGTGGGATATTCATATCAACGCTCGCAACCCAAATCATCCACGAATCCCTTGAAGCCTCACACAATTCCCCTACGCACCACTCCCTTGCACAAATTACCCTCCTGGAAGAAACGATCCAACCCATCGTAGCGTTCATGGTCCTATGCTCCATCGCCGTATGCGGCCTATCCATGCCCTCCTTCTCCTATGTTCATTAGATATTAACTCAGTGGGCAACTTAGGACTTAATGAAAGTAGGGACGTAAAACTGCTTGTTTACCATTGGGCCTGGATCGTAATTGTTTCCTGTCAACAACCTGTCAAGGAAAATGAGTACGGCGCTGCTTTACATGCTATAACCATGTGTTATGGCGGAGAGTGTATTTAGCAAGCTAGTCACGATCGTGTTGGAGTGGTGATCGCTTGACTCGTCACATGATCTGTCTCTCTTTTCTTACTCAGCACTACATAACGAAGTAAGTGAGATCGACCAAAATCCTTGCGAAAACCAATAGGTATAGGTTCACAATAAAGATACAAATGAAAGGAAACAATTTCAAGGGATATCAGGTTTAGAACAGCAGTTACAATTTTTTATAATTCAATCAACCAATTTCGCATAGCTTTCCTGCGATCAGAGACTCCATTCCCAGCAACAATCCCTATGTCTTCATTGTAAAAGAGGATTAGCTTAAGGAATTCGAGGTGCTGGTAGCTGTCAATATTAGGATCAAACAGAGGTGGGGTCGAGCCGATGTTCGCGCCAGCAAATTCAGGGTGGTTGGTGGCAAACTGATTAATGGCATTGCAGGAGGCATGATCGGGGGCGAGGGCCCTTGCTAGTTGGATACCAGACCCTGCTACCTGGTGTGAAAGAAATGGATAGGCAACAATAGGTGAACCATTATACCACGACGTACAGTCTTCTGAACAGGACTGAGAACCATCGGATCGATAAATAGGTTTCTTAAACGAAGCAAGGCATTTGCAGTCTCTGCTCGTCCAGTTTTCACATTATTGTTAAGGTCACGGAGTTGTTCCTGGATCTCTTGCAGGGTATCTGCCAAATTTGCTGGCATGTACTGAGATTGAGCATCTATGGACAAATAAAATGACCGCAAGGATTTGTGGGTTGGGGGCACACTCACGCACAAGATCAAGCACATCTGCCCGCCATTGAGCGCTTTCGACCACATCTTCTGTCAATTCTGGGTATTGAGGAATATTCATGCCTACAAATCACTCAGTATGTTCAATCAATGTCATGTAAGTCAATGCTTTCCTTGCAAACCCCGAAGAGCATGGGCCGTGGCCTTGGCATGTCGTAGATGTAGCCGATCGAGTGCTTGCCCTTCCACAACTGCTTGGTTGAGATGGATCTCACCAAGAATTTCAGGGAGGCCAGGGTTATTCGCAGATATAGAACCGATGGTATATGGATAGGTGGCCATTTGCACCGAATGGTGGCACGAGAGAAAAGTCTGGCGTCCAGGATGATGTGTCAGCGCATATAAACAATCAGTCACGAGTCAGTGAGGCAATTCCCGGGCCGGCCTTTCCAGGCGTCAAATTACAATTATGATCCTTAACTTGGCGAACAAGAGCACAAAACTGGAGGATTAGAAGACGGAGCAGTGCTCAGAAGTACAATGGTGCGTCAACCCTTCCTCAATTACGCGGAGGACTGGAAGTTGAACGTTGAGGCCTGAGGCCTGAGGTGGGACATGCGCTTATGCTAACAAATCGCGTCAGGAATGTCCCAAACGACGCACCCACTCCCCGCCATCTCCATCACACCCCACTCACCAGCCCGATCACTAACACACAACACCACGGAAACACTGGACACTCTATTGTCTTAGTCCTCCAGCTCTACTCGAAGTTCTTATATCATCTATTTATACCCCGTGGCACTATCCCGACCCGATTCTCACTTACTCCTTGATGGACTAACGTTCGCTAAGCTCTACAACATGCCATAAAAGCACCGTACCTTCAACCTTCTACGCAACCCGCTAGCGCTGGCCCTGGAGAGTATGTGTGGTCGTCCAACTCTGCGGTCCATGGGTGCAGTGATGTACACATGGACGAAAGTGGTGGTGTCGAGCTGTGAGCAGCTTCTCCACCTGCCTGTAGTGACGAAGAACGAAAGAATTGACTTGTGAAGATAGGTACGGACATGCAACACTCACACAAATATACTTGGATAACACATTCTGCCTCTCCCCCTTCCCCCCACCTCAAAATCTACCAAATTAAAAATCAACATCAAAGTCGCTTTTGGGGACAACAGTAAGCCCTCTCCCCTCCCTTCCTCATTCACTCCCTCTACTAACATCCCCTTGCACACCAGACAGCCCCGAAACAACTTAAATCGTCACACGCATCACTCCAACTGCAAACTCTACTCACTCAACAATCAATGCACAATTCAACTAATCGTCGGACATCTGACACTCCACCCACCTGCACAACAGCATCTCCGCTTGCCGCGGCTAGATGACCCCATACCGCGCAACCCACCAATAACGTTCAGACGCGACCTGAAGATAACGGGTAATCAGGCGTTGGTGGGGACATCTTCGACGACGTCTTCTACTAGTCAACAGCTCAAGCCTGTGTCGAGTGAGAGCGTCATCTGTGCAGCCAAACGGCAGAAGCTGATGAGGGTGGGCAGTGTTTCTGATTTCAGAAGCGGGGTACGGCTCAGTGGTGGGTGTAGGTCAGGAGGGCGGACAAGAAGGCAAGCGTCGGCCCTTCTGGCATATCCTCCTTCCTCATTCGAACTAATGACGTCATCAGCTCGTCAAGAAAGTGGCGGTCAATCATAATGGGCTCGCAACACATTAGACCCAATCAGTGATCACTCAGATGACCTCCGATATATACCACGTAGCTTCGGAAAGCGGTTCAATCTGATTGATTTGAATGACGCGACAACGTAGGTACGACAGCCCAATCCAAGGCGCACAAGAGATGTAGAGGGAGAGCAGGACGTTTGTGTTAAAGAGGGGGAACAACTGCCAGACTGATTCCAAAGTGAGTTATAGCAGTTCGTTGCACCGAAGGATAAACCAAAGGCTTATGGTTGATTGAGGAGTTCAGATATTGTATGTTGTCGTCGGTTTTCAGGACATCATCTACGCCTTTTGAATCTCCAGCGATAAACGTCGCGTGAATGGTTGGAAGGGCATACCGATCCACTCGATGGGAATGTCGACGTGTTGCAGGATGAAGAAATGTCTTGGAGTATGGCAGAGGAACACTGGTACTCAAGCACCCATCCGACAACACGTGAGTCTCTTCAGAATGTTTAGAGTGACCCCGGCTGATGTTTTTATGGTTTTAAGGCATTCGCGCTCACCGATAGCAAGATCCACTACCGCACTGAGGACCGCGGAAAGACGTGGGGCTTTTTCCAAGTTCCAGTACCACCCACTCTCGTCACCAACCCGCTGTCGTTCCATTTGGATTCCAAGAAATGGGGTTCCATATTTTCTCATGGAAAGCGTGTAACCGCCAAAGGTGAGGCGCCATTTGCCATGACGAGGTAAGCGTCACTCTCACTTTCTATGACACACAATACAACATAGTATTTCAGACATATTACACAAAAGAAGATTGAGCGACACCCCACTGCTCCTCTCCAAAACCTCGCATTATCAATTCACGCACAGTCGCAAAGACTTCAAATGTGACCCACTCCAAACTCATCTATTGCGTCGAAGGTTTCCGCGTCCTCAGCTCCTCCAGCCACCTCTTCTACAGCACCGACTTCTCCAAGCAAGACCGCAAAGTCGAGGACTTTAGCATTGGGAAGGACGCAAAGGGCGTTATCTGCATTTTTTGGCGGAGGTTCCTGACCCCAAGCTGTCAGCTATCACTTGTTATACGAATGCTCGGAGGGATCGTTAGACAATTGGAAGTCTTCCATGGAAAATATGGTTCGATTTTAGCTCCTGTTTGTCTTATTGATATATGACGCTCTTAACTACAGGATATGTCGTTCGGAAAGTTCGGAATAAGATCATTGGGTTCGAACTTCATTCCATGAGTCCCCCTGATGTACTTCTGAATGACTTTGATATTGATTACTGCACGTCACAACTAATTAGTACCTGCGCGTTACAACTAAATTGGTACCTCTTCGTCCCATATCTCGCATGGCTGACGACACCACACTCATCATGTATGTCACCGATTTTATCATTACACCGTCAAGCAAAATATAATTGAACCTGCTTGTTTAGAAAGCCACCTCATCCATAGAACGAGTCAAGAACTACGTCCCGTACGCACGCTCCACCTTCCCCGGCTTACCAAACTAAAAGACGGCCACTGCCGTGGACTAAATTGTGCGTTTTTCTTTCCAAAGTCATCTCCGGGGTTAAGCTGATGGTCTCCTCTTTTTCTCTCTCTCAAAAATATACTTGCCGTGCATATACCTTCCCTCTTCTCGCTTCTCCAGTACTTGTTGTAGCCCGATAATACTTGGGATAAACCTAACCCTGAGAGCGAGTGCGTTTTGCGAACATGGGCAATCAATCGTTATCATGCCTGGAATATCGACGAAGACGAAGAAGTTCACCAAGGACAGGAGGAAGAGTATGTATATACGCCATTTTACTTATGACGCGAGTGTCACAAACTTACGATCAATCGCCGTATTCTGTTGCAGTGTTGAACTCTCTCGTGGTTGTCAAGTGCGTGTTCTCGTCGTCCTGGCACGTCTAATTTGACCTGTCCGTTTTTCCTACACAGGACTTGTATCCAACTTCCTTGAGATGTCAAAGGGCTTCACAGCCCGGGATCCGACGATTACTACTATCGTCGGAAACTTGGATGGTTTCACATCTACACTTCACGAGCTGTATAGACTCAGGCGGGTTGACTTCCCGCATGTTCAGGGTTCCATTCCGTGCGTGTCACAAGAAGAATCTAACGAGGATCCAATATGTCCACAGGGGCAGAACAACCGCAGGAAGACTCGGTCAGCGAATTGGTTGCCGCTTAACAACGATGTGAGTTACCTGCGCGTTATTGAAATTGAGTTAGCACAGTGCCGGGGGTAATTGGCTCAGGTGTTTCGTTTTGGGCGAGATCTCACTTTACTCATCGATCTAGCATTCAGCCCTCTCTGGGTTTTGCCATACACTTTTGCGAAGCTTTCAGCTAGTGCTTTCTGTGTTCAAGTCGGGATCTATGGTGCAGTGAGTTTCAAACATCTGCCGACGTTGCATCAATTTCAGAGTATCGTAGATCCTTATTCAGCTCACAGAGATGTCACCGCCCGCCTTTCGCGTAACCTTTTCTGGAGTCGGATGTTTGACTTTCACAAATCTCGGGACTGTTGTATCTCAATTGGCTTCTGTGAATAAATGATCTCTGCCGCCTCGGCTCAAATTGAAACTGGTATGTTGTTACATTCGGATTCCGATCGACATGATTATCGTGGTAGCTGTAGGCCAACGCTGGCCCGGGAACTTTACTACCGTCGTAAAGGATGGTCAAATGACAATTGTGTCATAGTATGCCAAGGCACGAGCTTTTGTGACGAACCTTGTGCTCTATTTATTGAGGCCTGCGGCATTGCAGGTACAAGGATTATTTATCGGTATCGTCACAGCCTTCCTTCGTTGTTTTTATTACTGTTGTCCGCCCAGAGTACGCCTACATAAATTGCTTTCTCTATTCATTCATTCACGTTTCTACAGGAGACATGGGTCGAGCTTCAAGCAATCAAACAGTTTCGGAAGATCATTCAACAAAGGTGACATGGAGAAGGCGAGCGTCATGATCGAGCATATTGGATAATCTGAAATGTGATTTTATTGTTAGAATGATAAATATACCAGTATTTCAGGTGGTGGGTTTGTGTATATACAGTGAGTGTGTCGTGGAATTGAGGTGTGCAATGCATGACAAGATCGGAAAGTCAATTGGCCCGGACCCTCAAGGGGCTTGAGGGTAGGTGGCGTAGAGAATCAATGTGAGGTGAAGAATATTTACGCATGCCAATGAGGAATGGAATTTGCCGTTGTTCATGACCTTGTAGACGTCGTCGCGAAAGTTTTGCTCCAGTAACAAATTACAGAACATCGCTTGTCATCTTGGGGTTAGGTACACATCCGTGTTGTAAAATTGGAACTTTGAATTCTGACGTAAACAAGGTGAATTGCTTGTGAAGTACTTAGATGGATTTGCTTTGGATTTGCTGAGTCATCGTCCGTCGGAACGGATTCCGGAAATGATGGCGTCGTTCTCCCGCCACAACATTGCCACAACACCGACGACGACGACCATAGCCATATCCGACAACCTCGTCCACCTCAACGCTGAGTCGGCCACCAAAGGCATCTCAAACAATATCGTCGGTTCACGACAGCACTTTGCGGGAAAGGAGGACCCATTTCACATATGCGCGTTTCTTGAGGCGGCTTTGAGTTTGGATGTGAGCAGGAGTTTGTGCGAAGTGTTTAATGGTCTGAACGTGATTCATTCCATATATACTGATAGTCGGGCCTGATGGCGGAAGCATCTCGCATGCTGGCCTTGTCTGAAGCTGGCACGTGGGAGCAGTTCAAGGCACCGAAGAAAAAGTACAGTTGAAGTGGCCCGAGTGGGGGATTCTTAATGCGGGTTCGCTTGTATTGTTGTGGATTATCCATGCTTCGAGGAGCGTGAACTGAATTGTTTAGAAATCTGTACCCGCCGAACAAAGTTGCAAATGAATCGTGCATGGGCTACCTCCAATGCATGTGTGCATTGAACAGGTATGTCTAGATTCTTCTTCCGTCACGCTACTGCCTGACTCTTTGAAGTGCCCATTCCAAATTTGCAAAGCCAGTCCAAATTTTGTAACCTGGACCCGTCTAACGTTCCTTGTAGATTATACAACACCGTTTTTCCCAATGGATTAGACAACAAATCACAGCTCCCCTTCTCCCTCACCGTCACCAAAACCATTTCTCAAGCAACGACATATCTTGTGTTGTGTTGCATAGATTGCAGACTCAGTTACTGATCCGCAGCCTTCATCCCTGTGCCATAGTAGGGATGGATCGTCCTTCGTCGGTACATCAGCACCCGGTGATCTCGCAAAGCGAGAGTACCCTTCCTCATTGGCCATGTCACCTATCATCCTCGCACCCCACTTCCTCGTTCCTTCGAGACCATCGTCAGCTTTGTGACTCAGTAGACCCTCTTCCCGGGCATCAGTCATCCCATCACTTCTCCCCGCTTCACCGATCTCACCTGAACGACGATCAGCCCGTATACAGCCCCATCATGCAGGAGAACTATTCCCACCACCAACCCAACGACAAGAAAATGCAAAACGACTGTGACTGACTCTTATCGACGGTGACAAAATGCAAGCATCAGTGACAGTAATTCTAATAACGCCTGATTTCCCATGCGTATATTGATTCTTTTGTGCAGCCTGAGGTATCATGGGTAACAGCCCTATCAAGCGGGGCTATTGTCTCGTTTGTCTTCGCCCTTCCGTCTTTCGGACAACATGACACACGCCACGTTGACTGTGATTCACCCGCTAACAAGTCCATGGTTTCAGGCATCGTAGGTCCAAGTCTTCATCTCTCTCTGTGACGTGCTGGCTGCCAGGCCTTTCCTGCTCGAGACCTCGTTTTGACTTACTTATATCCTTCGTTGACCGAACGAACAACTCTCGCTTGCGCTGCTAAGGACCTGCATATTGACCGCCGCTATCTATCTATCTATTGTTTGACGTAGAATGAACCGACAATGGACAAGCTGTTGGACCCACTCGGGTATGCTGCCACAACGTATCCTGGTATTTTTCTGTGCTGACGGATGCGTAGGCATTGCAGCCCCCCTCTAATCCTAAGCGGGTGGGAGACGGTGCAAGCCTTGCTAGTGGCGGATTCTCGACGTCGCGCTCGAATATTGTCGAGAGCGCGGAAGATCTGTACGCAAGTTCGGATGGAATGAGAAATTCAATAAATCTAACGATACGGCGTACACGGAAGAGGAACTCATCCACAAGAATAGCCTAGAGTAGATGATCTACAAATCCCGCTGGTACGTCGCAAACAGTTGTTCATTCGCTCGTACGTCCTCCAGTACCTTTCGTAAACGTTTATAACATTCCATTTTTTGCTACTTCCCAGCGCCGTTCTTGGCGGTACCTCGTCGACGGTTGGGACATTCCCCGGACCTCTTGTTGTTGGCACCAAGGTTGGACATTTTCTTCCCCGGTGAACCTCGAGTTAACGTTAATCCTCAGGGAAGCACATTCTTCTTGAATGTAGCCGATCACCTGACCGACACGACAATGTTGAGAAGCACTAGTATCGTAAGCTTGCTTTATCTTTAGCCCTCTCATTCTACTAAACCGATGTTTTCTTAATCTATAGCATTGGCACGGCATGTTCCAGCATGGCTCCAGCTGGGCAGACGGTCCAGTTGGAGTGACACAGTGCCCCATCGCCCCTGGTAACTCATTTTTAAACCAGTTCTCTGTTCCCGATCAGGCCGGAACCTTTTGGTACCATTCCCACCATTGTACGTTGACCATCGACCTGATGTTCTGCCCTAACTCATCCTCACATTCTCGTTTCAGCCACGCAATATTGCGACGGCTTGAGAGGTGCTTTGGTGGTTTACGATCCTTATGACCCATACAGGCATTTGTTCGTATTTTGTCCAAAATTGGCTGTTTCTCGCATCTACTAACTTTCGCCTATAGGTATGATTTTGATAATGGTAATGGCGCTGTCAATTTCGGGAGATACTTGCTAATTATTCTGAACCAGAATCAACTGTCATTACACTTGCGGACTGGTAAGAATTTTTCGTGCCGAGTCGCCATTTCTAAAATTAAAATTAAAGGTACCATACCCCCGCTCCATCCGCTGGCCTCGTCCCTACAGCAGATTCGACATTGATCAACGGGAAGGGTCGTTATTCTGGCAGACCTACTTCTTCCCTTTCGACCATCAACGTTCAGCACAGCGCGCGCTACCGCTTCCGCTTAGTCTCGATTTCTTGCGACCCCAACTTTACTTTCTCCATTGACGGACATAACATGGCATGTTTCGCATTTCTTTCATCTGAACTGCTCCGTTAATAATGAGACATACAGACCATCATCGAAGTCGACGGCATCAACGTTCAACCGACAACTGTGGACTCCATTCAGATCTTCGCTGGACAGAGATATTCTTTCATTTTGACGGCTGGTTGGCCAGTTGCTAACTACTGGGTACGTGCACTACCTAATCTCGGGCCGCAAGGCTTCTCCGGGGGAGTCAACTCGGCTATTCTCCGCTATTCTGGTGCTCCTAACTTGGATACTACAAATCAGACTACCAGCGTCATTCCCATACTTGAAACCAACCTCCATCCGTTGTCCAACCCAGGCGCTCCAGGAAAGCGAGTTGCTGGAGGTGCTGATGTCAATATCAACCTGAATATCGCGCTTAACTTCACGGAATTTCTATTCACTGTGAACGGGGCGACTTTTCAACCACCTACAGTACCCATTCTTTTACAGATCCTAAGTGGCGCCAAGACCGCACAGGATTTGTTGCCTACTGGAAGTGTATATACCCTTCCTCGCAATAAGGTTGTTGCACTTTCACTGCCTGGAGGCGCGGCCGGAAGTCCCGTACGTGCTCACTTTGTCATCTTTTTTAAAATGAAAATAATATTCAATCAACGATTTCCCAGCATCCCATTCATTTACACGGAGTACGTTTGTGTTTTCTCGGGAATGCCTACTAATGAGCGCAACTTCAACAAAAATAGACCGCCTTTAACGTTGTGCGTAGTGCGGCAAATTCAACTTACAATTATGTAAACCCTGTCCGTCCGGATGTGGTCAGTATAGGAGGAGCTGGAGACAACGTCACCATTCGTTTTACTACGAACAATCCGGGCCCATGGATTTTGCATTGGTGAGAGTGCTTTATTTTCCTATGGATCACGAGCTCTCAAATTTTATTCAGCCACATCGACTGGCATCTCAACCTATATGTCTTTCGATGACTTCCTGGTCAATGGCTTTCACCGATAAGACTTTCTAGCAAATTGGTGGTCGTGTTCGCTCAAGACGTTCCGTCGAACGCTACGTGACTAGCACCTATCCTAGTATGTTCCTTTCGTGTCTAGACCTCTAGTTTTTGATTATATTTTTACACAGCCGCATGGGATAAACTGTGCCCCACCTACGACGCTCTTCCCACTGAATTCTTCACATAATTATACAACCACCGTCCTTGAAAACTGTCCTTAAAACTTGTATCGGACTTGAAGGACAACCTGGTTATATTTTCTACTTACGGTGTATCTACCAACTCTTTTTCTCGTTTTGTATATACTTATGATGTATCAGACGTGTCGCAGTAGAGAAAGGACAACCTACTAATGTTTTTGAAGTATGTAGGAATAGTAAAACTCGGACAACAGTAGGAGGTACTCGTGACATACCTACGTACATCATACTCGTTGCCTCATTTATATAGGATGTGGTAGGGGAAGGTTGGAATATCCGAAGGGGCGTTCAGGAATACAGTGGATCAGCAATGGACATTCACACTGGTGTCATTTATCAGATGGGCGTGTCTATCGAATTTTAGATGGTAATCAACCAGAACCAGTAACGCCAGGTGAATAATTATAATGTCCTCACAAAGATCTTTATTAACGTACAAATTGCTTATCGATACGCTAATTTCGAGCCTCACCCCATACACATCCATCTCTTCGTCTCTGTTCTAGAGGACCATACAGGCGACACCCCCATTGGCATCATAACCTCTTAATGCATTGTCAATACTAAGGAGAAACCCACCCTTTCTCTGATTTCTGGCGCCGACTTCTACGCGCTGCCCAAGTTTTCTCTGGATAGTACCCGCCTGGAATCAATGCTCAAGGCGGACCCACAGGCCTCTCGAATCAGACCCTAGAGTGGAAGAGACAGTATTTCTCTTCGCGTAGTTAGGGATGGTAAGTGCTTGAATCATTTCAATTTGAATTTTCTTAAACACTTGCGTTGCACGTTAGACGTAAACTACGGCCGGTCCAACAGGTACGGACATGGTTCATCTGATCCTAGTTGGCGTTGTGGGACACAAGGACAGTTATTCAAAAATTCGGGGTGATAATGAGGAAGGATGGGTCGCACTAGCATAGGCTAGGGAAGTTTGGGTGGGGGGAGTGAGTAACTCGCAAAGCGCGTTCTCTTACCCACATGATTTATAATTATTCTATCGTGGTTGATTCGCGATTTTGAATTTACAGGTGATCCGAACACTTTGACTTTCGGATGGGGCTGATCATCACCAGTGCGACTTATGGTGGCTTCCGCACGAGTGGTTTCCGTAAACAATGGCAATCGCTTTGAAACCTGAGGGTGAAAGACGTCAGACAAACATTTTCATCATCATGATATGCGACCTTGACACCAAATCAATGCCCAGCACTGAATAAAATTCCCTGCAGCCCTGTCCAAACAGTGCAAATACACACACAGGATCATGCGTGATGAGTGAGGGTCGAATACAAGTTACTGGCGCTCAAATCTTGAGTCTCTGAAGTCCGTGCAACTTCAGGTCTTGGTTTGTCTGCTGAATTTCCTATGTGTAGATGACCCCCATCTCCTCGCTTTGTTGGATGCATGGGGCATGACAGTGCTCATGGTAAGTATTGTCAGGATCACCACATTTTCCAGTTGAGATGTAAGAAGAAGCCTCACCAGAGAAGTGGGTGATGGCTCTGAGACTACAATGCTTTGTGAAGTAGATTTTATAACCCATTATTGGAAAACTTCATCTCAATTTACCAATTCAATCTCAACAAATAGACTTGCTGATGTTTTATTGGATGACATCCTTTCCTAAAGAGTAAAATCAGCCAAGGTAATGCCAGAAACTTGATGAATCGTGGTGTTGGTTTTTGATTGAATTTGAAAATCCTGCTGTGGAGTTCTCGCCAACCTTAGGGGGCAGCAACAGAATAATATAGATAGGGCGCCTCTTGGCTGCATAGCCAGAACAGTTATTTTCCTGGCTAACCATTTTTCTGAGTACATCGATGATCCGGGAGATGAACTTCTCTTCTCAGTGAATTTATTTTAATCAGTGAAGACAGAACGGGATATTCCGAGAGCCGTGTCTCTCCCATTGATGATTGAGGTCGAGTCGGCGGTCCAGGAAATGAAGTTCTGGTGCCAGTTTTAGTTCCGTGAAGGATGGAAAAGGCACTCACATAAAAGACGTAGGATGCTTAAAATGGCACTGGAACTCGATAAGACGACTATCCAAGATACCATTTAATTCTGGGAGGGAGAGAATTCTAAGCCAAAGAATGGCGTGTTCAGAAATTCTGAAAGAAAATTTCGACCTCACTGGAAGGATTTCACTGGTGGTCGAATGTTGAGCAAATTTAGAATGCACAAGGCGAGCTGTCAATGATAGATGAATCGCAAAGAGAGATAACGCATTGTGACCCAGCCGAGCTGATTTAGAAGGCAATTGAGGTCAGGGAGCATCAAGGGTGAGATATTCACTTCGATCCCACCTGACAAAGCGTTCGGGAAAGTGCGATTGGTGGAATCAACTTTGAATTCACGGAGAATTCCCGTGGTATCCGAAGGAAATAAGAAGAAAATGGTCAACGGTCCTAGTTGCCAATGTCGCTCAGATAAGCTGAACAATCACCTTTTTTTTGTTTGCTTTCCTCAATGCCATTTACCGGCGGGAAATGTGTGAGTTTCGCGGAGTTTCAAATAAATTACATCCATATCCGGACAAACCCCTTTTGGTATTTGCGGAAGTATTTTGATGTTGATCGACGATCACAGGTACAGTTCCTCCAACCACCGCGAATTGCCGTGAGCGAATCTGGAGCACAAAAAGGGCATAAACCCACTTCTAATGGCATGAGTTCTAACAACCAAATAAGCCTAGATGGTTAACTTCGTCATTCAGTTTAATGGACCGACTGGGGGCTCATTGCATGGCGATAGACAGCACAGGACATCGAAGATATCATTGATACAAGTGAAGGAAACCAACAGATTGGTCTGCCCGCCCCCTCCTTCAGGGTCAGCTAGGAAGCAAAACCCATTGACCACAGGTCCCAAAAACGCTAAAATTGAGCCATTATAAGTACTCGATGCGCCTCCGGTCCACCTCTTTCCAACCCCGATCCCCTTCCTCCACTTTACGTGATTTGGTCATCATGTCGTCTATTAACAACCACACGGCAAATTCTGAACGCCCTGAACGCAGCCGTAATGCTCGAGCACAAGCCAGACACCGAGCAAAGCGAAAGGCATATATTGACCAGGTAAGCATCAGCACCGTTCCTTTCACCCACACGACGTCGTTGCGTTTTAATCAGCGTCGCCCAGCTCGAACAAACCGTAACAAAGCTCCAAACTGAGCTTGGCTACACTCCAGAGCAGATCGGTGTCCTTCCACCTCACACAGTGAAGATACGCGAGCTCGAGGCAGATCTCTTGAGGGCCCAAGAAGAAAACGAGGAACTCTCGAGGCTCCTCGCAGAAAGCAGAGTGTCGACCGCCGTCATGCGTCAGGACCCATTGACGACGTACCCAGATGGTCGGCGTTGTGACCGAGACTACAAGAGACGTAAGATGGTGGGCCATGCTGTGGAGGGGGTATACATCGTACGGTCGCACTTCTAGTACCACTAATCAATGCTCAAACTTATCGACGCGTAGAGCCCCAGTGAAACTCCAGCCCATATGACGGAACCACTTTCGCGACCACCACCATTGACAATACCCCAGGCAGCCTTGAACCATTACAGCAATATTCCCCCCAACGCCAATCACCACAGTCCTGGGCTAAGCTTATCATTCACCCTGCATGCACCCGCACTGTTCCAAATGCCAAATACACCATCGGGTTCGAGTGCTACTTCAAGTCCCCCATTCTCGGTGAGTATTGTTACTGTTTTACTCCCCATCCACGCGTCCCGACGCTGGCGATAAGAATTTCCTTGGATCCTAGTGATAATTTTTTTCTTGTTCCCCCCCCCCTGTAGCCTGTTCAAATGCAAGCACCCATACACCCCCCAATGGACCAGCGTCCACAGCAACACAACTACACGCTCTCGAACTACACGCAACACCATCCAAACCAATGTCCCGGTATATCTGTCAAGGTGGAGGACAACCCCAGTTATACTGTGAGTCAACAACCTCAACTCGTAATACCTTTCATGAACAATAGGCATTTACAGCCGGGAAACCACCATTCCTCTCTACAGTACTCCTATTCGCATGGCCATCCTCACGACCACACTATGGATTGGAACACGTACTTGGATGGCCACAATTACACAGATAGCGTCTTTTGTTTTGTGTAGTAGGAGCGGCTTCTAAAATTACTATACCCTGCTTACCGTACCCTTTTCCTTGGTAATAGTACATAGGCTAGAAAGAAATGATAGACCCAACGACAATACATGTACATCCGGAAATGATTTTTTTGTGCACAAGTGTGGTAGGTGCATGAGATGATAGAATGTTTATGTGGGAGGGGTATCACGGATAGCAAGGAGCATGCAATGATAGTGACGATGACGACGAATGAGTGGGAAAAAAAAAAGAAAGAGAAAAACGCAACCAAACTCAATATCAAGCCCCATCCTCCTCCTTCATCCACCCGCCTCCACTCAGTCCGCCATGGCTACTGCTGCTGCTGCTATTCGCCTCGGCAGCATCCACAGCCTCCAACAGCTCCGCCTCTACAACCCCATCTGCATCAACCAAATCTGACCCCCACCACCAGTCGCTTCAACCGCACCTAGAATCTCAGCCTCAGCCTCAGCTTCCGCATCCGCATCAGCATCAGCGTCCGTCTCATCCACCTCCATCCCAAGTGTGGGTGATATCGCCACACCCAACGGGGATTTTTTGTTTGCTGGCATCGTCCTTCTCGCTCCTGATGGAGTGCTTCTTCCAGCTGGCGGACTTCTTCCTACGACAGGGGTACTTCTCCCTCCACCACGCGCGGGCGTGCTCCTCCCCCGCCCGCAGGCGTGTTCCTCCCACCAGTGCTGCTCTTCCCTCCAGCGGCAGTAGCACCGTTTTTCTTCACACCCGCCCGACTCCTCCTCCCAACATTCAAAAGCGGCAACTGCTCCGAATCGCCATCCTCCCCCTCATGCTTTTGTTCACGTTCATGTTCAGCATCCTCCTCCTCCCCTTCGTCCTCCTCAAACACAGCTACGGAAGGCAGAGGCCTACGGTTTGGACTTGCACCACCTACTTGTGTAATCGTCGTTCAAGTACGATGAACGCACTGGAGCCTGTGTTTGCGCGTGCGGCTGGGCTTGCGACGGCTCCCTCCCCAGAATCTGCGATTGGGATTGCGAGGGCTGCGAGAAACTTCCATGATGTGTGAGAACCGTATCCATCCTATGTATCGATCGATCCGAGCCTTGAGAGAGCGGAAGTTGTGACATCGACCCCCCTCGCGAAGGCTGCTGCTGGCGCATGACCGCCATTTGTTGTTGCGTCTCCAGGGTTCCTCGCCTCTCGACGTGTTTCATTTTCTTCCTACACCTAGATGTGGTGTTTTGTTAGTTAAAAACGTGACGTAGAAAGATGAAAGAAAGGGAGACTTACCGATCGCAAACAGTCCCAGGACCCATCGGCCCAGGGCCCCATTTTTCAACGCATTTGTTGTCTTTATACCGTCCTGGGAGACCGCATTGTCGACTGATCCTATGGCCTTGGGCGTTTGTGGCTGGAAAGACTTGGGCGGGCGGATCGACGATTGGTGCGTCAATTGGGCCTTGAAAATTATTCGGTTAGTATGCAGAGGTGGCAGAGTGAAAGGAAAAGGGAAGAAGAGTTGTGTGAGAAAGTCGGAGACAAGAAATAAGAAAGGATGGCGGGCAAGACGTAAGTTGAATGGATGTCAGAGACACATACAAAGAAGGAAGAACATTGAAACAGTGAAGGACTTCCAAAGGCGAAGAGCGAGGAGAGGAGAATGAAATGAGAAAAGAAAAAGTAAGGCTGTCGGGAGAGCGGTAAAGCGCAAGCAGGAAGCTTCTGATATCTGTCACCAAAAGAGTTGGAAGCAAGACGTGAAATTTGCCAGATGCAAGAGAACGGACAGATGATGTCCGTTCCTCGACAAGACGATCCAAAGGCCAGAAGGAACACTCACCTCCTACTATTCCTCCAGGCCTCGCAGTCAGCGCACACACACTCCCCCCACCGCCAATACTACTCCCACTAACCGAATACTTTGGCTTCTTCATGGGTGCACCCATAACGACCAGAGCAAAGACATGAGTCTGATACTGCTGAACCTGACCCGGCTGAACAAGTGGACCAGGTTGCGTTCCTGACTGTTGCTGCAATCCCACGTCCTTCCTCGGTATATACTGATTAGCCGGATATGCATACCCAGCAACTTCTTGTGCTTGTTGACCTTGATAAACGTGTACGCGCCCACTGCCCTCCTCGGCGTGTCTTCGTGAGTGGTGGCTCCACAGATGCGGGGACCCATTTTGAGATTTGGTTGTAGTTGGTAAAGGAAGACTCGCTATATGCGGTGGTTGTTGTGATTGTTGATTCGCAGCGATGCCGTTGATGGCGTCGGCTGTAGTGGCTTCAAGGAGCATCTCATCAACGTCCAACGAAGCGCTGCTAGAGCGACTTGAAGACCTTGAATGGGGTCTATGCGAATGTGCATGATGAGGATGGTGTTGTTGATGGCAATGGAGATGTGAATGTGACGAAGGGAGGGTGTGTGGGTGCGGTTTGTGGTGATGGCCGGGGGACATGCTGATTCTAGGAGCGGACGCGGTAGGGGGCGGGTATCCATGCTGCTCCAGATGGATATGCTGAGCCGAGGGAGGAGGACGTAAGAGAAGTGCGCTCATTGAAATCAAGGTGTGGTACTTACCAAGTCGGAATAAGACATCCCCGGTTCTCCATTCCCGCAGGATCGTTTTGATGGCGGGTGGGTGTATTTGCTTTCTATGCTTGGCGTGCGCGCTCTGCGGGATGTTGTCGTGGTTGATGAAGAAGTGGTAGGGGGTGGTAAAGCAGGAAAAGGGGTCCTTATAGCATGTCTCCTCGGTGGTTGAGAAGTCGGCGGTGGTGGAGGCGCCATGGAGGATGTACCCTGCAACGGAGTACCAATAAATCCCAAAGTCATAAATCCTCCCAAACGCCTCGCTTCCTGATTACGCAAGTCAGCCATCTGCAGCCAATGATTGAGTTGCATCCAATTCTCCAAGACGGCCCTTCTCCTTGACTCCGCTTCGTCCCTTGCTATCTCCGCCCTCTGTACTCGCTTCGCCGACAATTCAAACGAGGGCGACGACGACGACGCATCCGTTAGCGCTTGCAAAAGCCGCTCAGCCTTTTCCGCGTGTTTCCTCGTATTCGTCAATTCCTTCTTCACGCCTCGTTCTCCGTATACGTCTCCGTCAACAACGTCGACAGTTGCAGGTTTGAACTTGCATTCCTAGTCGTCGTCAGCGTATTTGCATTGGTAGGCACAGTATCTTGCGGGGAAGCAGACACGGGGTAGCTGATGAAGATGATGCAAGGTGGCAAAGGGAAAGTGGAGAAGAGCCAGCAGTGGCGAAACAAGGGATTGACAAGGTTGTTAAAGCTGTTCAACGCCATAACGACGTCAAACAAGGAAGGTGGTGGATGAACGAAGCAGAGTGGTGGAGAGGAGCCAGCGCCGGCGCCAAACGAAGCAGGTTGGGGTACACTGACATGGCACCGGCACTACAGCTACTGTCAGTCCTGCAAAAGCTGGTTGTGGAGGGATTCACTCACCAGGTCCCCAAACCTCCTTCAAGAACAAGTTGAACCTCTCACACCCCTTTTGGAGGGAGGAAAGGTCGTCGTGATTGTTATCAGCAAGTCTAGATAACAGACAATAGTGATCATGATGGAAGTGCAATAGATATGATTTGAAACATACCAATTACAAGATACTGGTGGAATAGTGGAGACAGAGACTGTAAAAGAACGTTAATAGCAACAAGAATGGAAGGGAACGAAGGGGAAGTGTGTGGAGACGAAGGAAACAGCGTGGGTGGGAACACGTTATTTAGGGTTAGTTCTAGTATGAAGAATGACATCAGACCAGAAGCGCGCAGCGTCTATCCAATGCTGCCTCTATCTCCCTACACGTCTCCCAACTGATTTCAACCTCGTGTATGAAATCGCACAAAATTTTGTACAATGGGCTGGATATATATTATATGTATCACGAAATAAAAAGGATAATTGCCAGGTTCCTATGTGCGTGCAAACTCAATAAGGGTTAGGTTCGTGTTTCCATCTCTCCACAGTGCCGGCTCGCCCTCACGATCTCGATGAACTCATGCACCAAAGGCCCGAGCAATCTTTGACGGATCGAAAAAGCGGAGGGTTTAGCATAGAGTTCCACGACATGAGGCGGTAAAGTGAAGGGATGAGGAAGGGGCGGAGTGGCTCTACGATGTCAGAGATTTCAATAGAATTTTGGTGACAGTGAGAGAGAGAGCAAGACGACGCACCATTGAGGGACCGGCCTGACCCAGTACGGGGGCTTCCTGGTTCCCAAAACCTTCTGCACTGCCCGTATAAGCTCCAGATCCGTGCCCCGCTCCAACTCCACCAGCGTTGCATTCGACGTGACGATGATAGCGGTGCATCCGATATTGCGCTTGCCGTTGTAGGGCACGAGGCCAAGTCGACACGTCCTGGGTAGTCGGCTTCGGACTTCCATGATGGTCTGGAATTGGCGGTTATCCTGGTTCATGTCAAGCGCGAATTTGTGTCGGTCCGCCCACTCGTCTTGTCTCTCTGGAGGAAAAGGGAAGGCGAGAACTGTTAGGCGCACACGCTTCCCAGATCGAGGGTCGCCAGTGTTCATTAAAGCCGGCACTTCACCCATGTCCCTGAGCGTCAGAGGTGGCCGTGGTTGTTTCGGTGCTTTCGGTTTCTTGAGAACATTGGTGTTCTTTGTGTCGTCCATAGCCTTATCCCTGTAAACATTCAGTTATGAAACCAAAAAATTGAGTCTTTAAGAGACCTACATCGTATAGCTGTGTTATAGCTTAAAGCTTTGAACAGAACATGTTGGATGGGAGTTTAATGTCGCTCATATACCCACGTGCACGTGCCACCACATCAAGGTTTCAACAGATCGCATTGTTTTCCGGAGTCCGTGAACGTTACCACTTGTATTGTTATTTTTTTTGGTAGGATAGATACACATTGATCGGCATCCTTTTCCTTCAGTTGCACAAGAAACCGCCTGAGCCAAGCAAATACATGTTTTGTTCTGCCTCATCACTGACTCGGAATGAACAATGGAAGGTGACTCGAAGTTCAAGTTCCCCTTCAAGTTGAATGTTTTTTGTCTTGCTGGTTGGGATGCGTTCTTACTCTTCATTTTAATTCCAAACGGAACAATACATGTCTGGTTCTATCTTATTCTTGTCAACGAACAATTTGATTCGTTGTTCTCCCTGAACACTAAGTAAAAATAACTCATTGTTGGTTAGGTACACATCTTTGTTCTTTACGTTATGCCGAACGAAGCAAATACAAATCTTGTTGTGGTATTCTTCAAACCGTTGAGAACCGGTCATACACTCAGTTGATTCTTAGACGTAGAACTCAATCCCCACTGGCATATTGGAAACTGATTGGAAATGCACGAAGAGCGGAAAGCGAGTGCATATGCTTGGCACAACAAAAAGGACCGGTTATAGACAGCCTTTTGTAAAATAAGGCAGATACATGCTCAAAATATCGCAACAAAAATTTCCGTACTCGTCTGGTTTATTTGAAAGAAAAGGTAACCACTATAAGCATCGTGGACTCGTGGCATTTCTCGTCCTCCATCGTTCGCTCACAACTCTCATTCAGAAACTTGATAAGTGTGCCATAAAATCCTTAAGTTCAGAGAATTTAATCATTACTATTTGTCGCTGTTTATCGACACCCCATATTTGCTTGGCAGGGTGGCATTGCGGTTTCAACCCAGACAACGACGACAACCACCGTCCAGCCTCGATTCCACGGGTACGACACGCGGCTCGAACGACTGACATCGACGCTTCAGAAAGTCAGCAAGAAGACAGTTGAGATACCGGATTGGCTTGATTACAAGTAGGGCTGCGCACCGTCCCCGTCATAGACGGGTCGACGGACGGGTCTGACGGGCAATTGTCCGTCTCCGTTTGGACCTGCAGAACACCCGTTTTCATCCGTCACATGACGGCCGTAACGGCCGTCAGACGGGTCATCGACATATTCTATTATTTCCTCGTAATTAGCTGTACTATCTTTTGATTGTGTCAAAAGTGTCTTATTATTTACCTTTTGCAAGCTCTATCTCAGCTACATGTGGTTCAAATGCAGCTCGAAAACAATTAGAAACAGCCTAATGGTGCTGACTCATCGCAATTGAAACCCCGCGAAATGTCTGTTACACACCTTGAGGTTGCAATTTGCTTTTTGAAGGTGCAAATCTTTCTTATTTGTGCTCAATAATTCTTTTTACTTTTTCCAGGTACCGAAAAAGTGTGAAAAAAATGAATTACATCGAAAGGTGGGCAAAACGGCCGTCTAACCCGTTTACGGCCGTTTTTGACCCGTCCGCTTCCGTTCTGACTTTCGAAGTGCAAATTTACGGCCGTTAATCGACGGCCGTCCCCGTCAAACGGACGGTGCGCAGCCCTAATTACAAGAGCCACCCGTTCTGGTGATCGAGAGACAGGTGAGTCTGGTGCGCGGACCTTGGAAGGTGTGCTGCTAATCGTGAGCTGAAGGTCGGCTGTACAGATCGCTATTTATCAAGTGTGAATGGAAAAGATCATCCACGACGTCAGAGTGCGAACTGAACATTCTGTTTTGTTCGAATTGTGAGTCACTGTAGTGCCTGCTAGATCTATTTCTTACAGCTCCTTTTCTTAACGGCTACAGCAAGACATTTTATCCGTATGCTGTCACTCCCTCTTTTGACCAAGCCAGACTCTTACATACCCGCAGCCCTTCTTCCACTCAGCTAGCCAAATGTGGTTGACGCCTTTACGCAAGTACGAGGAGCTCGATTGTAAAAACATGACGCCGAGTCGCGTCCACCGTAAAAGGCCCTAGCAAAAGCAGCGGTGGCAGTGGCATAGCAGCCGCATCTATCGCATCACAACTCTCCTCATCGCAACAAACCTCGCAAACGCTCTAAATAACAGATTCAGAGACTCGGACACGGTGCCCGTTTCCCAACAGTGGATGCTGCAGCACGCATAGAAGGAGTTCTAGTTGTTCAGTTCAATGGACTCGGGGGACGTAGTGCGGTTTTGAGTTTAGAGGATATATGTGGTTGGTGTGTGCATAGGAGGATAAAATACTCGATGCTGCGCTCGAATACTGAGGAGAGGACCAAGGATCTGTGAATAACGCAGGTAAGGATTGGCCTTTTGACGGGAAAAGGAGAGGGCGTACGTGGGACCAGTTAGACGATTGAGGGGAGATAAAAGGCAACGAGAGCCTGTAAAGGTGGAATCTCCAATTTAACTATCGATGCTGCTTCCCTCAATCATCGGACTTCCCCACCCTCCCACTAATGAAGTATACGAAGATGAAAATGCGGACTGGCGATTTGTGTCGAATCGCAGAAATCGGTGCGGGTGGGCGACAGCGCAAGCCTTGCTGGGTGCGGATTCTCGACGTCGCGCTTGAATATTGTCGAGAGCGCAGAAGATCTATACAACTCAGGGCAGTGACACCATTGTCCAAGGACTCTGAATGAAAAGGCGCGACATAAACTGAAAAAGCGGAACAAAGACCTTTGGTCTTGACCACAAGGCTGATGAAAGCATCGCCATCTGGGAGAGTCGGTGGGCCAGCTGAACTTTTTCAATGCATTGGTACGTCATAATGTCACGGACATGCACAGCCATCAATCCCTGATTTCACTTACGTGTTGTACCCTAAGAAACTATCCTATTAAAGGCGCCTCATTTTTGGAGACCGTTTCACATTTCCCCCACTCTGACGCCAGCGTTTTCGAACGATGCAACACGCCACCTGCACTAAGATTCGTGTTAGGTCGCCCTCAAATGCTCGCGTCATTTTCCACGGTGTCGTTCTAGACATCCTACCGATGGTGACCCGACGGTTGGACACCGAGGAGAGGAGTCTGATTTCACCAGGCCATGTGTATGTTTGGGAGGAACGGGGACCACACGCTGAACTGACAGGAGTGAGTTTGCATGATGCAAGTATGAAACTCGATATTGACGAATGTTGTGTTCCAGGTTGGTATTGAGCGATGAACAGACGGTAGGTTGGGTTGCCTTTTCCATGATGCAAAGTGATCACGACTCATAGGTATTCGATGGGGGCCGTCGAGAGTCCGAGAGGTAATCAAGCATCATCTTTAGCACCTGCGCCACTTCATGTTTGCTTTTATCCAGGGTTTCTTATTCTACCATGAGAAACAAGAATCAGGTCACTTCTATTCAGACAGCCTGTACGACCTGCCACTCCGCGTGTTGTTGGCCCCCTTCTCACTCACCCCCCTTTTCTCCCTCAAGCGATTATTCTCGGACAATTCTCATAAAGCAAACATACACAGTGTTCGTGGACACACCAAGGGGACAACGGAAATGGCACCTCAGTGAGTAAAAATAGGCACAGGGATGTCCCTATTTGATACATTTAATTTCGTTCACAGTCGCCTATTTCACTGAGGAATCCCTTGATAGACTGCGATCTATCGAAGACATTCCTGAGTTGGCGTCATTGCGCGTACCTCATGGGAAGTACAAAAGTGCAAGATCTGCCAAAGGCAGGCCTGATCATATCTTCAACCCTGAGAGCGAAAGCCGGGAATTCTCGCGATTGGAGTATGTCCCGTACACGCCTAACCCCAGGAGTGCTTCTGACAATCCAGAGCCACCGGCGACTAACCGACCTTCAACATGGATTGATCTGCCATTGAGGGATCACAAGGGATCCACAAAGAGCGGCTCTGCAAGTTCTGCCTCAGATGACAATCCCAACCGCTTGGCGCCCCTAACTTATTTAGAAAATATTCCTCCACCTCGACGTCATCCCATGGATGAGAAGGCTTTGATGCTTTTTCAAGCGTATGGCTTATGGGTTTGATTGTTGTGTTAATTCCTTATACCCATTGCTACGACATTGAATAACACATATCTGATGGAAGGCTGAACAAGGGCATCAGGGTGATTTGGTAGATTGTTTGAATCTGAATATCAGTACCTGCTACACGACTAACTACTAACGTGAATTAGGCAACGGAGATGAAGAAGCCCGCCCAGAATTGGCCCAAAACGCATGTCGCCAAGCTCACTGCGAACGCACAACATTCATGACGCCTAAGGGTCGCGAACTGGATGTGAGCATTGAATACCATTGTACTTACTTGTCTTGTTCAATGTGTTGGCAAACAAAATCTTCGGTGCATTACATATTTGGAGCATCGAACCTTCTGAATCTTTCGAAAAAGTAAGTCTTGGAAGTAAACATTCCGTGGTCAAAAACTCACGTGAACTCTCTGCGCCGCACGCCGGAACAACGCCAGTTCTATTCTACCTCGCAAATAGGTGGCGCCTTGCTCCGAGGATGTTACACATTCGCAACGTGGTGGATAGGAATGGTACTAGAGCCAGTGGAGTTTTTTTAAATAAGGTGTGTTTAGTCCTCGTTCTCGATACTCTCGTTCCTGTCAGTTTTCAACTATGTAACCTCCGTCAGGCATGTTGAACTATCCTCGAGGCGTTCAAAGTGTCGCTGTTCGCAAGCTGTATGCGACGTACCGACGGGACTGTCCGGTTTGTCTATAGCCTAGCACCCCCATTTCCAAATTTTTTGTCCGGATCGGTATTGGATCGGTATCTACCATTTAGCAGCATTTTCAGGGGTCCTCATCAGACATCCCAATACATTTCTCGGCGTTTTTGATCCTCGATGACCTCAATTTTATCTCTTGAAATTCGAAGGCCCAAACCAGGATTTTTTTCCACCTATGATTGCATGTGTAAGTATGGTCGAACTCTTTAAATTTCCGAACTTTTACCACTGGAGCTACACTACCTGCTTCGTTCCGGTAGCAAAAGGAATTTAAGAATTGAGAAGTTGAAGAAGACATCTTTCGACGGTCTCCGCAATGCGATCCATGGGGAAATTACTGAAAGGAACGTACAGCGTTAGACGCTCCAGCAACAACCGACCCCAATGCAAACCCTCCAAAACGACTTGGTTTACGATGTTCAACTTGTCCGAGCGTAGATTAAGAGCTCAAGTCATCGCGTGCAATGCGGTACAATTCGCCAAGCTTCTGATGACGCTAAATTCCCCTCCCTGCATGAAGATCAGTTGTGATGAGAAGACCGCCTCGACAATTGCTCGACAATATGGTGTAGCTACTGAATGATATGCTGTGAATAAAGCTTCGGATATCTGATCGATGAAAACGCATGTGAAGAATTTCAGCACCTTATGTTGGAAGCTATACGAAAAGATGGGCACGTATCACTGAAAAAATAGGTGAACATAGGTTTGACTTACATAAAGACCGCATTTTTAGACATTCACGTTCAATTTCAGCAAGCCAAATTGGAATCCGTACTAGGATAAAGATTTGGACGAAAATTGTATTAGAATCGCGCTATATTTTACATTATAGAAAGTCCAAGACCCAACTCAATCATAAAGTGCCGAACAAAAAAGTCCGATTCAGATAGGAACGAAGTCGAAAATGTCCAAAATAGAATGGAATGTCAACGGATATGAAATCCTAAGCACCGATGACATTCGTCATCTTCAATACGATCCTGGCCTACTAAAAGAATGTCCAAGCAAGTGAACATGAGCCAAAAACGAGGGAGACAGATGTGGGAGTGACAGTGGGCGCTGAGCCATCGGGGTGGACAGTAGAAGAGCACAAAAAATCACGTCAGAGAGATTTAAATGCCATCAAAACGATACGCACATCAACGTCAGGAACGCCAGAAAGTTTGGGCGTTTCATCGACAGGTGGTACAGAAGGGAGGACAGACGCCGCGGGAGAGTCGGGCACAGGAACAGGTGGGACATCAGATGATGTGGGGCCTTTTACAGGTGCGCTGCTAATGTTGGGCATGGGGACGCCAGTGGGGACTGCGGAATTAATTGGTGCGGGAGAGTTGGGAGCAGGGATGGGTTGTGAAAGTCCAGTTGGGGTTGGGTCGTTAACGGGAGGGAGGGAAGAAGAAGAGGGGGGAACGGACGCTGATTGAACAACGTATGGCAGATCTGTTGGCGCTGAGCCGTCGACGGGCGCAGATTGTGGAAGTGGAGGACCTTAGGGTGGGGTTAGTTCAAAGTCAGATGGCGCGGGTAGCGTTGAGCCGTTGAAGGACGGGACGGAGGACGCAAGAGGGCTGCTCGGTTCTCCGTGGTTGGGAGCAGGGTCCCCTTGTAGAAGCCCAGTTGGAGGCATCAGCGGAGGCAAGAGAGGTGAGAGAAGGTAGAGGTTGTGAGCCGTCGGTGGGCGGTGGGCCAATGGCGGGGGAAATTGAAGAGGCAGAAGCGTTGGGCGGGGGAGCGACGGATGCGTTGGTACTGAGGCACCGTATTGAGATTGCCAGGGTGGGGAGGGAGGGTGCTGGAATAGAAATAAGGACATTAACGTCGCGAGATCGAATATTTCTACTCACATCTTGATGTGCATCAGGGCCCGCAGGATGTTTTGTTGCAGAACCACTGTGTGGTGCGTCATCTGGCGTCTGAAGCTCTATGGATCCAGAAATAGGGCCAGAAGGAGGTGCGGAGGGAAGACTAGATCCTGCGAAGTAGTTTGGAGCGGGGACATTTTGCGGAAGGTCATTTGGTGAGGTTCCAGGTCGGTCGGTCGGCGATGAGCTGAGTGACGGAGGATAAGGGGTGATAGGCGTTCCAGAAACCTTGAGTGCAGGATTTTGTGGCGCGTTTGAAGCTGGTCCATTGGGAGATAGTTTTTGTCGGACCGTTGGCTGGCGGGAGTGATGGGGAGACCGATGCCAGCGTGGGATCCTGAGGTGCAGGAGCGCCTTCAAGTTGAGGGGAATTTCTGCTAGTGGACCTGTTGGAGGGTTTTGCACAGAACCGCCTTGTGGAAGACCAGTCGGAGCTGCACTTCCTCAAGAACGCGAGCTGCGACAGAAGATGGGCCATAGTAGGGCCATACGTCGGCAGGTGGCGATGAACCATCGAGAGATTTGGGAACGGCATAACCCTGCGCTGTACCAGTCACTGGAACAGATGTTCTGCGCTGGCGAGTACTTTGGCTCTCGACTACCCTGAGGCGGCGTGTTTTTCCGCTGGAAACTTCTGCGGAAGGTCGGTCGAAGCTGGATCATCGATGGGAGGGGTGAAAGAGAATGAAGAGGGGTGCTGAAAGAAGGTGTAAGAAATAAAAATTTAAATCAAGTCGAAGTTTACGTACCGTATCTGGAGTGACGTTTTTTGCGGGAGGTTGTCCTGATAGAAGTTGATTTGGTGTTGAGCCATTCACGGGCGTGCTAGAAGAAAAGGCGGTTGGGCGCTAAACGCAATTGTAAGTAACTTTTAAGCGATATCTTTCAATTTACGTACCCCGTCAGAACACGAGGTAGTTGGCACGGGAATACTTAAGGACCGGCATTCGCGAGGTGAATTGCACCCATTGCGAAAGCAATCAGTTTGAACCAATAGCCCTTTTTGAGATTGAAAGACAGCAAAACGAGAGAAAGGGGTTGGATTCAGTGAACCACTGGACATTCATTTTATACCGAATCACTGCGTAAACTTCCAGCCGCAGCTCGACTGTGTACAGAAAGAAAACTACCAGTAGTCATATGCACGCCAATTCTTGGCAGTGTGAAACACAATGGGTATCGCACGACGATAAGGGTTGGCTAAGGGTTGCGGGTAGAAACGATACAACATGGTGAAAAACGGGGAAGCACTCACGAATTTTGATCCGTTCGTCGTTCCAAAAAAGAGTGATGAGAGTGCGTCCCATCATAAGTCGGCCAATCTACAATCGTAATGTGCATATCCGAAGGCATCAGCTACTGCGGGGGCAGGACTAGTTAAGTACACGCACGTTTTGCCATATCCAGGATACTAACCCCAAACAGAAACTTGTCCGGAGCTGCGGCTCGAAAGTTCTAGGACACTCTCAATGTAGCCATAATCGGAGGGCGCGCGAGGACTCGTAGAAGGCTTGAGTGGTCAGTGAGCCACAAACTGAAACCCCGAAGGTTGAAAGTTTTCATCATTGTCCGTCGCCGTTGCGTTGGGTTGAGGTTGGTATCATAAAAGTCCTTGATTCGTACAAGAAAGTAGTATATTGAATTGAGTAATATGAAAATCACCTAATACTTTTGAAAACATTGGTTTTATGACGAGCATTACTTGGATGAGGAGAGGTGGAGAAGGAACGTAAACAAGTCACGCGACTTACGGGCCGAGTTGCTGCCGCCTAACCCACGCGTTGACAGTTGTCGATTCGCGCACAGCAGCCTGAGCAAAGATGAAGCCAAGATGAAGCCCACTCCGACCTCATCGACAAGCTTTCGACAAGCCCCATGCCCTCTCCTCCAACCGCCTCTTTTCCAGCACCGATTTCTTCAAGCAAGACCGCAAAGTCGAGGATCTCAACATTGAGCTTGAAGAACTCAAAGGGCGTTATTGCCTGGTTATAGCCTCGTCGAGGGGATAATGTTGTTACAAAGGCGAAGAATGTCGGTGGGGCGAGTGTGACGATGGTACATTGCTCTCATTCTGTCGCCCGTTCCTCGTCTAATCATTTACACGCAGAAATGGACCTTGCTTTGCTCCACGACGAGGGCAAATCCATCACCTGCAACGCCGCTGATACCGACCTTTCCTCACTCCACCTCCACTCCGTCACGACCCGACACAACTATGGCCGCATCTTCTCGTCACCAGCTCCCGGTTTTGCCATGGGAGCTGGATCGATAGGCGAGAGTTTCTTGCCGTACGAGGAAAGCGAAACAATTATCAGCACAGACGCCGGCGTTACGTGGCAGATGGACGAGACACGCATAAGTACGAGTTTGGCGATAAGGGGAGCAACCTGGTGGTGGTGAATGACGGGGACGGGATGGACAATCTGCGACGTTCTCTTGATTTGGGTAATTCATGGTATGTTCGCCTCCCTCGTTTGTCCTATGAAATCCTAACATTCCCAACAGAGTGAAATATGAGTTTGGCATCGAATTCCGAGCAAGGGCGCTTATGAGCCCCGACCGACTCGACCTCGAAGATGATCACCTTCCAGGTCGAATCGTTCAAGATCCAGACAAGGAAGTGTAGTAGTGGTGACACGTTTTGTTCTCACTCGAGCCTTCTTGCACCGAACCCACACTTTTTCCCTCAACATGAAGTCGTTCGGGGATCCTGCCCTCATTTCCTCGTCCTAATCCCCTCCTGGCGTACAACGTGGACGCTGTTTTACAAGTCTCTCGCACAGGCCGATCCCTCCATACAGCGCGGACGGATCAAGGTCTTATATCAAGCGTGTAGCGTGCCAACGACAAGGTCTCTTCCTCTTCATCACCCTCTCGCTTAGTGCTCACTTCTTATAGGCATTGTCATTGATACCTCTGCTAAAAACGCAGTTCGCCTGTGTGGTCTACCTACCTTTTGGATCAATACCTCGTTACCATCGACGCCTACAGCAAGTACGACAACGTCCTGGCATTCAATTCAACGTCGGAAACGGGTTCATCAACAGCTCATCCAACACACCAACGTCGCTCCTTTCGTAAAAGCAGCTTCTTGAGACCTCAAGCTCAAGGCCTAGCTGTAATCCATTCCGTTCTTTTCCTTCGCGTCCCTCTCACATTCTCCCCCATCAGCACCGCCAAAAAGTCCAATTTTCTCATCGGCTACGCAGCCATCGACGGCGCGGACAACTTCCCAGACTGGGTAATTCCTCAAACACCAACTCTGGGTCAACCGGGATCGACCGGGATCGACCTCTGTAACCTCAACAACTAGTTAGTATTCCACCTCTTCCCCATCCTCCGCTCTCCATTGACACGCCACACGTCACAGCGAGTGGTGCGGCAATTCCACCTTCGCAGGCTCCTACCCCGACACCAAAAACAACTTCGCCGGGTACAACGTCGCAGCCTACTTTTCTGAGTATGGCTGTGTCCCTCCCCGGTGCCCGCCCCTGGTTAGAAGTGGGCGCCCTTTTCTCATCCAACGTGTCTCCCGTCTGGTATGGGGCATCGCCTTCTCCTATTTTTCCAGCAGCCAGCGCAGGAGGTCAATTCGGCATAATCACATTGTCATCTGACAACAAGACCATCTCGACCTTTACCAACTTCGCCACTCAATACGGCGCTGCTGCTGCTCACAACTCTCCTGCTCAAGCTTCGGTTGTGGACACTGCCTTCCTTCCCCGCGTACCCAATGCAAAACAGCACGTTCATGGGATCGACTACTTTACCTGCCACCCCCAACTTGGCGGCTTGCCAATGTTTGGAGAGTGCTTTGAGCTGCCAGTTCATCCCTGTTGTTGGTGGTTATACGGTTGTTGCTGGGCAGTTGATCAATACCGCTTGTGGGCTGCTCGAGTGGAACGTGCTCCGATATTGCCGTGAATGGTGCTGATGGCAAGTACGGTCTTGTCTCGGGGTGTGATTGGGTGAGTTTCGTCGCCTTATTTCGTCGTCTTTCACTTTATCCACCCCTCTTCGCAGCCGTCAAACTCTTCTACGTCATGTCAGTCTCAAAATCGTAATGTATAGGCGTGCAGTTTCGCAGGCAACAGAACTGTTAACTCTCATACGTCCACCTCCGTCTCCGCCACTAGCGTCGCGTCTTCGTCAGCGCGACGTTTGCGCCGACTGCGCCTGCTAGTACATCTCGAAGTAGCTCGACAGGGACCACGTCAAGTGGGGGTGGGACGAAGAACAACGGTGTGAGCACGTTGGTTGGGGGTGGATTTGTAGGGATGGTGGAGATGGGTGTTGTGGTTGTGGTCAGTGGGATGTGGACGGTGGTGTAGGGCATGGTACGGTGGATGATGTTGATACTGTTCTTAAGGAGGGGGTGGAGCCTGAGACGTGTTCGGACTTCCAACTACCTGTACCTGACATCCTCGAACCCTGATTATCTGACGGAAATTTGTTTCTCGTTTTGTATATTTCATCGTAATGATACCTAAGTACTTGTTCTTCACTACATTTAAAGCATTTCAAGCTGACTGAGCTACAAGCTTTGCCAGAACGTAAGTGATAGGGGAGGAGCAGCAGAGAGTAGATATTACAAGAGTGGAAGGGAGGGTTGCAAAAGAAGAGAGGAGTCGGGAAAGCGTCCGTCTGCTGAGTGGTAGATCCATCACAAAGGCGACGTCGACATTCGAAACAGCGGCCTCCTTTGCAAAGGTTACGGTTCATGGTAGTAGTACATAGCCTAAGCGTCACCGCTAGTTTGGGTGGATTGCGGTCAAGCACAGAGAGTCGGTGGGTTACGTGAGTGGTTTCCCTTTCTCAGGCTGGCGAGATGCCATGTTGGCTGGCAGCCAGATATCATACCGACGGTCAAATGCCTTGGAAGTTTTGGAAGTGACCTGAGCCCTGTTTGTTTGACGCATGGTTTCTTGCGGTGGGATCCACCGCTCGTAAGACCTCTGTTGATGCCCAGCCATTCTCGGATGAGGGAAGGAATTTCGTGGGAGGTGAATATGAGGAGAATGAGGAGGGTAGGAGGAGAACCCTTATGCAAACGCCGAATGAGTGAGAAAGTTTTGGAAGATATGCCGGGAGCTTATTACCAGGTTGATTAGGAATCGTACTCCCTCTTTGGCGATCACCCTCTGAACTCCGTTCATCTTCATCCTCGTCATCTTCTGAGTTTTCGGACTCCTCGCTCTCAGTATCCGACTCCTCTCCACTACTATCCTCCTGCTCACTGTCGCCACTCTCGTCTGCGTGCTCGTCGTCGTTCCCCCTCATGCCTGCGACGCCACGACGCCAAACCCCACGTCTTACCCTCGGCCGCGGGCAACTGGCCCCAGCACTTACATCAGACCGTTGGTCGAGTCGTCGGCCGCGTTCGTCAAAAAGATTACGTCGATCTTTGCATTCGTTGTAGTAAGCGTCACGAATGGCGCGCATACGCTCTAAGAGAGACATCACGATACGAGAACCGGAAGGCAATTGCAGTAGTAGAAAAAGAAGAGGGAGTCCGTGCCGGAGTCTGTTGGCGAGGGAACGTGCGAGTAGGCAAGCAGTTACTGAGCCCGAATCGTGTAACGTGTTCTACCGGCCCGACAGTCTCTCCAGAGTGTCATGAACCATCGAAACACACCGTGACAATCGACGAGAACATAGAAGTTGAGTAGGTTAATAAATAGCGTCGAGAACGAATAGTTGATACGAATCCCTGCGTTTTTCTTGCTTTCGGTGAATGTCTTCCTGTGGCTGCGCGTACGTTTTACACACCGCAATGTAGCGGAAGAGTCCTTGGAACTTCTGAGCTCCATAAATCTCGTGATGGAGGGACATCCACAAGAAAGGCGTGATTTCATGAGAGTTGTCATGGAATCCGTGCGCTTCACCTGCAACGGTACGACCGCACAACAGGTAAGCACCTGACGAAAATGCTAGGGCCGTCGAAGTGTTGGTTGCCTCGGCAGGAGATGGTGATGACCCAATGGTTGGAGTATAGTGGATTGGGAAAGTATGACTAGTAGTGTCGTAGCTTGGTAGATCGCATGGTTTTGATTCGTCCGAAGCTCGAGGTGCGGCCTAGAGTATACCAAATCCTTGGGACTTTTCTTTTCCTGTAGCCCTCAATGGGAAGGCTGTCGAAATTTGTTCAAAACGGAGAGAATGTCGAAAGGCTGAAGTCGGGAAAGGCGAAATGATCTCGAATTTAATTTGTCTGTGCTCCACAACCAGCTTGGACGTAGGCGAACGCGGGGCGCATCAAAGTGAGACAGTCAAGGTGGGCAAGAGAGGCACACGTAGATAGCTCTGTCAAAAGCGGACAAGACCATCTGAAATTGATGCGTTTTGGAGGGAGGTATAAATGTGCATAAGGTAGAACGTCAACCCCTCGTAGCGCAGGTGAAAGAGGGGCGATAACTCGCTTATATGCGGGCCGTCCGTAACATCCTGATACATCGTTGATGTCTTGTCGGTTGGTGATACGAGGTCCGAAGAAGAGAGGAGGAGTGCTGGGTGCGTCAATCGGCGATGGTTGTTGGTGGTGTCCAATAGTATAGCATGGCAGTTCCAGAGCTGTGGAGTGATGAGCGTGAGGCGGAAGTTGAGTGCGTTGAATGTTATCATGATCTTTCTCGGATTGCCATCAACGGTTTGAGAATGGCCAGGATTATCTCCCGGGCCTGCTGGTGATGATTCACGGTGACGCGCTTCCGCTTCCTGAATACGACATTCGATTTACCGGATAGTATTTTGAAGGCTGGGTTGGGGCGAGAAACTGGTAATTTGGACAATCTTTGAAGGAACAGCAAGTCAAGAGGGATTTTCGAACAAAAGAAAAATGAGACGAAATACAACGCCAAGTGACGTGATGTCATCATCACGTGTCTTGTTCAAGCCTATCTATATTTCCTTCAAGTTTCGGTGCATTGATGAAATTGTATTCAGCACTCGCACTCTTGGCATATCCATCTGGCTTCTGCTCATAGAATTATCATGTCCCCTGACTACCAGAAACCGCACGTGCACCCACACCCTCTTCACATCGCCATCAGCACCACCTGCATCATGTACATTCGCGGAGACCGTATCTGTCTAGCAGCGCGTTGAGATGCTCCTTCGCGCTAACGAGATCAACGGGATCGCTATGAATTTACCATCACCTATGACCACGACGACAAGTAAAAATGCTTACCCGCATCTAGGCCATTACTCACGAAGACAAGACGAGTGGTAGTAGGCGCGTGCACGTCCATCAGGATCAACAAGCATAAGGAGGAGCGGGTATGCGTATCGCGATGCTGTCGGTTGCAGAAACAGCCGGCGGGAGGACAACAACCGAGTCCACTGGCTGAGCAGGGCCAGGTTCAGCAGTATCGGATGCACCAGCCGTCACAGGCGCACTGATGCAGAAGCCAAATTACCCGGATAGTGGCGGTAGTATTGAAGCAGGGGGGAGTGTGCGTGCTTTGCCTGGGTGTGCTAGGTGTGTCTGTTTTCTGCCTTTTCCAATGTGTTTGATCCACAGACGTTCCTTGCCAGAGTCTCGTTTCGCGTTTTCTTTCTGGCCTTTGGAGCATCTTCCTTTGACTTCTCTTTCTTCCTCTGTCCTGTTTCCGCTCCCATCCCTCTTGAGGGGTAAAGTTCTTGTCGAGGGGTTCTGGGATTGTTTGCGATCGGTAGGTCTCCCTTTTACTTTCTTTGTGTGTTAGATTCTTCCCATTCTTTTCCAAACCCCGGCTTAGGCTAACGAAATTCCACATTCAGGAAATCAATGAAACACGTCGAGAAGCAAGGAACCCTTGAGACGCAACAGCGACTGGCGGTCATGCACCAGCGTTAGCAACAGCAGCCTTCACGAGGGGGAAGTCGCATCTCCCGCTTTCTGAAGGGTCGGAACGATCGATACATAGGATGAATACAGTTCTTACACATCATGGCGGAGGGAGAAGTTTAGCCCCCGCAATCGCATTTGCACGTGCAAACGCAGGCTTTACCTCATTCACCGCATTCACCCACGCATACATCCCACACGTCGCATTTGTAAACCCCCACGGTCACACCTAGTCCGAACCGTAGCCCTCCGCCTTCTATAGCCCGTTGGAGGAGGACGGAGGGGAGGACGAGGACGCTGAATATGAGCGTAAACAGGAGCGTGATAGGGAGGATGGCGATTTGGAGTAGTTGCCGCTTGCAATCGTTGGGAGGGGAGGAGGGGTAGAGAGTAAGAGCTGGGCGGGTGTGAAGAATGACGGTGTAACTGCCGCTGGGGGTGGAGCATGCTTGTGGGTGGAAGGGGAGGCACGACTGCGGGTGGTGGAGGGAGAAGCGCCCTTGTCGTAGGAGCCAGCTGGGAGAAACATACCGTCAGGAGCGAAGAGAATGATGCCGGCAAAGAAGAAAAAACTCTGCTGGGTGCGGCGATTTTGACACGCATAGGATGGGAGGATGGGGCTTCATATCGAGTTTGGTTGCTTCTTTCTATTTTTTCCTCTCCCTCGTCGTCGTCACTATTTGCCACCATCACACCCTCCTTGCTATGCGAGATAACCCTCCCGCGTAAGCGTGCTATCATTCATGCACCTGCCGCGGCTTTTACCTACATTTCATCGAAGCAATACGGGCACCGCTCTCAGCTATAATCTTGAACCAAGCACTCCTCTTTCTCTGTACGTCATGTTACGATGGATATCCATTCGCCCCCATATCTGGCTGTCTCGGGCACGACATCACCACCGAGATTCAGTGTTCCTAACCCTTTCTTCCTCGTAATCTTATCCGTACTAATCATTTTCGCTAGTCCTTGGACTGTAACTTTGACTGGTTAGGAAACTCCACCCTCATAAGTATCTTAAACCATCTCTAAGTCTCGTCGCTATGGGAAGAATGTGAGTTTTCTCGTTCCATCTCGAGAGCGAATTGAACGAGAGTGTGCATGATTAGGGGAGGGGGTTGTTCGGGTGACCGGGATGAGAGTGGATTCGAGATTTTAAATATGAAACTAGATGTGTGTTAAAGTCTTGTTGACACTGCTTCGTTCTAATTTACATGTTATGCTCGTCTGCGAGGCTCAGTTGCGACACCTGCTTGAGTCGACAGAAACAAAAAATTTCAGTTGTGCAAGAACTACAACTTAAATGGAATACTATTGTATGGATACACATCCCAACCTATTCACGATCACCAGAACTTTCCAATTACGCGATCGACAGTTGCTTTCATCGTATGTATCTCCTTGCTCGACGATCAAGAAGTGTCATGAGGCTGACAACCCATTTCACTCAGTGTGGAACGATGCCTCCACTCCATGTTAACAAGTAGGGTCGTTCTTAACATCAGAGATTATGTTCGGAATGCCTGTCCTGGATGGTCAGACGGCGTTACCGAAATCCAGGTCAATTCCGGCGTTATTCGACACCGGAAAACGAATTCGACAGAAAACCCTGACAATGTGATTCCATGAATTGGCTACCACTTCGAAGTGTATATAGTAATAGAGAGACTTACTCAATATAATTTTCTCAATTTTCGGCACATACCGGGGCTCCAGCGGGTATTATTATGAAAATGGTCTTTGGTTCGGCAAAGCGTGCAAGGTACAAACCCCCGGAGTGGATCGGAAAAGATGAGATGTATGGGTTGCGCATAAGGTAAGGATGACTGACGGTGTAGAGAGTACGTGGACGGAAATAGATAACACAATGAGCGTAGTTTGACCTCGCAGAAGTGGATTGGTTACGTGCGAGATGGTAGGACCAGTGAGGTGGTCGACAAGTGGTCGAGTCTCGAGAAGAGAGAATTCGGTCCGGGGCGAGGAAATTTGACGAGAGATGGATGATTACTTCGAGAGACGATGCGATTTGGTAGGAGAGTTACTGATATGACCTTGCGATGAATATCACGGGCCCAAAGTGAGACGGACCACGGTCATGGGCGACTAATAGTGGGTTCAAACCAAGTTTCCACGGGATATATGAACAGAGCGTCGGGAGATATGGCACAATACGTGGCAGGCGCTTTCCTCGTCGCCCTCGCAAACTCTCGACTTGTCCACTGTTGTGTTCCAGCTGAACACCTGATCCCCAACGGTCCCGCCCTACATCTGACGCCCGACGTAGTTCCCCTCATTTCCTTTTCCTATCATTTACGCAATTACCTGGCCTATAGCGCGGCTTAAACCTTTCTCGCGATCCGGACTTGCTGGTGTTGCTGAGCCCAATTTACGGAGTATTGCATGACGGACTTGAGGTATATCCACGCGCTACTCGGCGCTGGTCAGCACTTATTCAGGTCTTGACTTTCTTTGACTATCGACCGCAAGCCAACCGCATGAACAGCTGCTGGTTCATGTGGTGACATCCAGGCGCGTGAGCGACTGTGAGAGACAGTAATAAACGCGGTAGTAGTGGTGGGGCTGGTGACCTTTGTCAAGCAAAGCGAGGCCGGCGATGTCGAGAGAAAACTCACCGACTTGTCCTGGGAACTCAGTCACCCTATTCACTACTGAGTGGAAATCCCCATTCTAAAAGAACGCGTATCTCCTGGGTGCGGGCGCATAGTATATCCAGCTTCCCAGATTGGACTTATGGCTCATTGTCATCAGCCGAGGTGGAAAGAAGTTGGCTATCAAATCCCTTCGTTACAGAGAAAGGGCTACGTCACGAGATTCGAGAATGGCTGGCAAACGTCTCCATCAATTGACATGAGACATTGAGTGCGACAACCCGCCATCGAGGAAGACGCACGAGTGTGAAGTTTGAAGGAATTGGGACGCAGGGGTGGGGACACAGAACAGGTCGGGGTAGCGTTATCGCCTCTTCGCCTCTGCCAAGTGATGAGATAAAGCAGAGGATTCTGATAGCCTGGGCATGGTGCGACATCTCCGTACATGCTCACTTTCCTCTTTGGCCGTCGTGTATGTTCCAAGGCGCGTCGGTATAGCCCGACTTTATGATGCCGATTCACGTGTAGGACTTTCAGCACCACAAATGTGTTTTGCGGATGTAGTCTAACCTATCAAGAGTACCATCTGAGCACACAGCGTCTGGTAGGAAACTGAGGTGGGAGAACAAAGCGGGGAACCAACAGAGGCCAGAGGTGGACGTCTGCGACCTGTTCAGGCATAATCCGCTTCTGCTCGCTTGATTCCCACCAGTCACATGCAAACGAACGTACTCTGAAACACAGTACGTGGATGCCAGCAACAGGAAGAAGTTGAAAACTTGAGAGCCCTGGTCCATCGTGGCACCTCGCGAAGATTCACAAAGGTCCTACGGAGCTGGAGACGGAGGCGAATACGTGACGGATTTGAGGGATGGAGTGTGGCTTGGAGTGGACATGGTCACCTCGGACCACACAGGGCTCGAGCGCTAGCACCGATCCATAGATCTGAAAGGTCGTCGACAGAGACTGACACTGCCGAGTTCGCGTGAAGCTACGACAGGAACAAAGCGTAACAATCAACATTAAGGCAGAACAGACAGAGAGGTAAGCCTTACAAAGACTTTGCGAGACCGCAGCCCCTTCCTAGCCCTCTTATTGCGCACCTCACACTTTCCATACAAGCCGCAACACCGGCACCAAACCCACACCAAACCAGCGTCACCTGCCACCCTCCAATACGCGCCCACACGAAGCATCGAAAATACAACGCAGCATTGACCCCAAACCACATCTACCAGATCCCGTGCGTCTTCCCCGTCCTTCACTAACACCTGAACCATCTTATTCATTGCGTTGTTAAGGTGATTGAACTATTTCTTTTCTTGCACGATGACGTGACATTGTGCAAAACCGTAGACCAAATACGCGTGATCCACGACATGGGACATGTCTCCAGAATGGAGAACTTGGTACCCAGGAGGATACCGTCGAGAGGCGTGATACCAATGCCAAATTTAATTGATGGTTGATGGTCCTTGCGCTAATGAACACTCCGAAGGGGAGGCGGGAAAGAAGGAGGGGTCATGGCGCTGGAGAGGCAGCACGTTACAAGGCAGAAGGAGGTGTCGATTTGCGAGGAACTGAGGGGTATATGCTGTTTACATCGTGGGACGCCGTTCATCAGAGTCAACGATGATCGATGAGACATTTGTGAGAGGTGCGACCTCGTCCGCGTCCCGACGTGCACAAATGACTTCAGCCGTTATGAGAACTGGCCTCGCATCCCATGCGAGTGGAAAGACCGCGCTTCTCGATGGCCAGTTCCTCCTCTTCGAACACCCCTTTAGCGTCCTCGTCGAATGCTGGCGTCGGTGTTGGCGAGGTGGGTGAGTATTGCAAGATGTGTACGGCTTGGGGTGAAGAACTTGGTGAAGGGATATCGATATTGGATGGCCTTCGTCAACAATCGAAAGTGGGAGTGAAGTTGTTTGTGGGGGGAAATTGAGCGGACCTTGAATGAGGGAAAGCAGGGACAGAAGGGGCGAATAGCTCGGCTAAGGCTACGAACATCCAAGCACCAAAAGTACGCGTGCGAGGGCGAACAGCCATGATTTGATGGTCCGGGACACGTCCGACCCACTTCTTCCCGCTCTCCTCGTCCAGCGCGTCCTGGTTCATCCCACATTCATTATCCCAACCAACTATCCCCGCCATGACAGACTGTCCCAGCGCGGACGTGATGCCCCATACCGCGCTAACCTCTCCCGCAACTCTGCTTAACGATGGAAAGCCGCATCCGATGAGGATGCCTGTGCGATGCCATGTTGAATGCCATGACGGTCGAGATTTGTGATGGTAGCAAAGACAACGAATTGTTGGCGCTGGATGCGAGGGGGGGAGCGAAGCCTCGGGAGATGCCTTGGATGGGAACGGCGGAGAGAGTGTGAGCGGTCATGCACATGCACATGAGTGGGCGAGGGCGAGGAGGAAGGTGAGGCAAGTCGTTGGATATCGAGATATTGGATGGGCATTTCTGAGGCGGGTGAAGTCGCCATTCGGAGGTGGTCGGATCCTCTAGAAAATGATGTTGAGCTATAACGATAAGTGAAAGAGGGAAGGCGAACCATATCGTTCATCTCCTCGCTCCATACCCACAAGGAAGATTTGACGTGCTAGGCCCAAGCGTGGCAACGGCAAGCCCTACGATCAACGAGTTGGAGTGCTGCAAAGCCAACACCACGTAACGGACCGCCCTTGGCTTCAGTTAGAGTAAGGAGAATCGCACTACACATCAGAGGCTTGCTTGGGCGATTCCACAACAATGAAGGAGGAAGGCAGGGAGGAGCAGAGAGGAGGCAGATGATGAGTTTTCCGAATGAGAAAAACGTGGAGAGTGAATTTGGTGCCGGGACCGCGAGAGTTGTGTTGCTACACTTGTCAAAAAGCGAAGAGGAAAGAACACGACTTCGACTTTGATCACCAAACTGAGATTATGTCATCTTGGTAACACTTGTTTCTTGCGCGCTCTCAAACGAAAAATTGGCAAGCACTACAGGAGGAATTGCAGTTCAAGTTGGAGGGTCCAGTATGTTCTACTACGTGTTTAAAAAATTGATGACTTCTCTGACGTAGATACGAACTCAGTTATGGCCATCAACATTCTCCAGTAGCCAACTTCTCTTAGAAAATCGATGCTAAGACGCGCTCTAGTCTGATATGTCAAAGTACAATCACTTCAAGAACCTATTCTCTAACCCCAAAAGCTCGTCTGGTAGTAGGGAACGACAGAAACAATGGGTAAACACGTTAGGCAATCCGGTTTGTTTCTTCTTCTTCCGTTTTCGCTTTAGATGTAAGGTTGATGTTGTGCATTGTATTAGATATGCAAATACTGTGCTCAGGACCCAGTAAACGGATTTGCGACGTTGAACGAGTCACCTGCAAAGCATGGCAAGACCGACATCGTTCGTGTCCGAGGTGCATGATGGAATCCGTCGCTGGGAATCTGGGCGACTTGCGAGCAGTATCGAGTCATCTTTACGAGGAAAGGCCGAGGAGTGGCAATGGCGAGCACTAGGAAGGGCTCTACGAGGAAGGCGAGGGAGAGAAGGTGAAGGATAGGAAGAGGAGGTCTGCTAGATTTGCGTCTATGGCTGCTGTGGGCAACCCGTTGCTGGAACGTCGGCTGGGCCGTTGCAACTTTCTGGGCTTAAATCTAACTCGGAGAGTCTGTCGCATTTGGATGACGACGAAGACGATCCCCTTCCTCGAATTCTGCGGCAATCCCATCCGCGTCTACGTCGACATCTAGAGCACCCAATTTCCAACTGCTACCAGCAGCCATCTCACGCTCGAAGGATGGTCGCACGTCCACCTCTCTCGACAACGTTTCTCGTACCAATAACCTCGTTCCTCCCATTCCCTCCTCCGGCGCCATTGTCACCCGCAACCGCAGCAGTACCACGCAGGAACTACCATGGCCTGGCGTAAAACGACCGGGTAGTTCTTTCCTTCCTACCCCTGAGGAGCACCCCCGTCAACGGAGCTATCATACGCGTTGACCTCAAGCGCAAAGTCCAAGAACTTGAAGCGATGCTCAGAGAGCGGGACAGGGCCCTCAAAAAATAGCATGAAGTCTGCGTAAGAGGCGATTCACGTGCGTGGCTACTTGAAGGTCAACCAAGGGACTCGGATAAACGTCTGGAGGAGTGTAGCACCCGACTCAATGAACGGAGTCTAGGGAGCTCGAGGAAACACTTTGGGAATGCGATACGCTTCTTAAAGAACGGGATACCTGGCTCGAGAAGCTGGAATCTCGTGTGGAGGGTTGCATGCTCGGCTACTTGAAATAGCCTGCATTCGCAGCGTTCCTCCTTGCATAGCTTGGCGCGCTATGCCCAAGGATCAGCGTACAGTGACTTCTTCCCGGACCGTATGGCCCCAGGTCATGAACCCCTGCGTGAGATAGATCAGCCACAGGAGTCCGTAAATGTAGTGGATTGAATCAAGGGCGCTGATGGGAGATCCACGGGACCTCCTGGTGAAGTGACTGTATTTACTCTTATTGTGCAGGTCAGGAATCTCGCTCATTACGGCTTGTCTGTCCACTCACCTTTTCAAGCCTTTTCTCTGTTCTTAGTTCCTTAGCTATCGAGTTATAAGCTCGCTCAGCGCAGACGAGTCGACTGACGTGCGCTTCCTTGGATTGTGATATGAAGCCTGCAGATTAGGCGTGAGGAGTTTCTGGCAGGAAGGAGGCGCCTAAGAGGTGCTGCGCAGCATAGATAAACGACCGTTGACCAACCGTTACGGTAACTACCCGGATCTCAATGATAGATTTCATTCCAATGACAGCTCATCCCATTTCTAGAACACCTATTTCCTCGGGCGTGGCTTTCAAAATTGGAACACCTTCGATACACGACGTCAAAAGCGCGACAAACTGAGGTCTCCGCGCTTCCCGCTCTCGTCAATCCCTCCCTGGTCCGCGAGCCGCATTGCGAGTATGGGCAAGGTAGGTCGTGTTGTTCTATCTCGAAGGACGCCGCTTAGGTTCTCATTAGCTCAAGATTCCAACCAAACTCGGTCGACATGCTTTAGAACTATCACACCCTCTACCAACCTCTCCAACACCAGATCTCTGCGCTTCTAACCGACAGCCAAACGAAACTGAAGTAGCTCGCATCTTACATGCTATCAGCCAGGCCGAAAGTGATCTCGCGGAGCTTGCGCAGGAAATCAAGACCAACCCACGAGATGCAAAGGTTCGACAACGGTACATCGCTTGCAGTCACTTCCTTGAAGAACACAAAGGTCCCTTATCCCCGGTACGCCGGTTGCCATACGAGGTCTTGGCGCAGATTTTCGATTTTTGTGCGAACGATTTGGAACCGTGTTGGACGGTTCCCTCGTGGACCTTGGCTCAGGTGTCACGTCGATGGAGGGCTGTTGCATTGACTTTTCCGGAGATTTGGGGTGTTGTCCCTCCGATAAGGTTTCCAATGAAGGATAACGGGGAAAAAACTGTTCCAGTGCTGAAGGAGGTCCTCCATCGTTCAGGCGAGCACCCGCTTTCTATACACATCTCTTCTGACGAGAATGGTGTCGTTGATCATGCCATCTTTCAACTCCTCATCAAACATTGCATGCGGTGGCGAATCGTTGTTATGGATCTTGAAGTGCGTGATTTTATGGCACTTACGCAGTTCATCCGGCATCGTTTGACCTCCTTATATTCACTCAAAATAACTGTTCGAATGCCGCACGATGAGGACTATGTCCTTGAAGCGTTCAGCATCGCTCCCATGCTGCGAGAGGTGGAAATCGATTGCCCGCGGGTACAGCTCCTTATTCCTTGGGAGCAATTGACGAGATATACAGAGCGCTCTACGGATTCTATCGGCGTCATACAGGTCCTCAGCGTCTCTTCCGAGATCAGCTATTTCTCTTACTCTACGCGGGCTATCGTTGCTATCCAAGGTCACCTCAAGCCAAAGACGCTCAGTCATATGACTACGTTGCATCTCAACTTCTACAATCCATGGGTATCGGGCACCTTGATTATTTCAAGCCTTACCTTACCCGCTCTAATCGACCTCCACGTTCGGTCTTTAGACGCCTCACTAGTAGACGACCTCATTGACCTAACTCTCCGTTCGAAATGCGCGTTGGAGAAGCTCTCCATACATTCCTTGCCCATCAAAGGTGGTGTCACGAGGATTCTACTTTTCACTCCCTTTCTTACCGAATTCAAATGCAATGACTTCACAATCGACGACATAGAACGCCTCGTCGCTATCCCCGGGATCCCCTCCGTCGTGCCCTGCCTCCGAAAGCTCGTCATCCACCTGGACACGGCCATGAGAGAACTCAACAAGATGATACTAAGTCGGCATTCACGCAGGGAGAACGTCGCGCTGGAGTCTCTAACGCTGATATTCACGAATGCAGTTGAGTGTTTTGAAGCACAGTGCGTGCTGGAAGGCTGGGATAAGGTGGATGGAAAGCTTGGAGGGGTGATTGGGGAATGGAGAGCGGACCTTGAGAAGGAGCTGATTAACTGGGTGACACCTAGTCGGGAAGGCTCGTGGAATACGGCGATGATGAACGTGAAAGTGACGCATCAGCTAGGGATTCATTTCCGGACGCTGGAGAGCTATGAGTTCTCGGACGCCAAGTATATTTATGTGCGTCTTTTTAAAAAAATATGTGTGGATGATGTATATTTGAGCTTTGATCGATTGACATTGTAGCATTCCGGGATTCATATTGTGATGAAGAAAGTGGGCAATATGGTGACAAGCGGTCTTCCTCAGGTCGAGGCCTACAATTTCAAGGAGAGAGCTCGTGCTCTTGTTGACAAATGGGAGCCGCTCCTTCTCTTAGATCTGCCTAACCGCCACTGGATACGTCGGGGCGTGGCGACTCTGGAATATGTGCCTGATTCTAGCGGTCAGTAATTTTTGGGCCGGAGTTCATGGCTTCATTAACGGGCTTCTTCTTTCCAGATTTACGACATTCTGCGGCAGGAATACATGATATTATTTTTGGTGCGGATATGGGTGGACTTGATCTCGTGTAGCCTATTGGAATCCTATATTTTTATCAGGGAACTAGTCCCTAGTTCAACTTGAATTTTGTTAGGCTCAGTCTCCCATGCTCCGCATCGGACACCGTCCAGTTGTTCGACGTAAACTTGTAATCCTTAAGTGAGGGTCGGGCGCGATGGATGGGTTGGGGTTGTACATCTGCATGCGTGCCTAATTTGCAAACCCTCTCTTCCGAGCTTCGACACTCGCGCTATCAATTACCCAACGCCATTGGCAGCCGGAGAGCAAGCACATATCCACGGAAGTTTACCAGCCTACCACCAAGAAGGATTGATACTTACCGCGAACACCGTGACTTCATTAGTAGAGCCGGACAAGAGTAACTTGATCATAAACCCAAAAAAATGAGTCTATGAAAATCCTTCCGTTACAAACGGATCGGTATACTGCCCAAATTTACTGGGTACATCTATTTACCAAAGGCCGATGAAACAACCAAAGGAAACGGCGTGGGCGGAACCTCCTTCCCAGGCGGACCAGCGGAGACGCCCAAATTAGACACCTCTCCGCTCTCCACGTCGTAAACCCAGCCATGGATGTACACTGCGCCTTGATCATGGGCGTAGTGCTGTTGATTACTTTTATTAATCCGCGAAGAACAAAACAATGGGAAAAGGAAGTGACTCACATGTCGAATCAACGCTGAATCACTGATCCTCTTCACGTTTGCCTTGACATTCTCTTCCACTAGAGCCTGGAACGCAGCTAAGCAAAATAAATCTCAGCACTTGTCCATGAAAACGGGTGCTTGACAAACGTACAGCAATGTAAATGAAGCAACTCCTCCATGCACGGTTGTTTTTCCCGATGGCGCACAATCTCCCTACAACCCATCTCCACATCAACAAAACAAAACAACACAAAACAGAGAAAAGAGAAGGAAAGTGCTAACCGCTCAGACGTCTCATACAAATCCCGAATATTATGTATCCAGCTCTGGACCGCCAAATTTGCAGGACTGAACTGCAGTCCTTGCTTCTCCGCATCTTACAGTTGGTGATTGTAGTGGGGACTGGAACGGGAGCATAAACTTGAAGGCAGCTACGCCTCCGCATCCGTAATGCCCCAGTACGACCACATGTTTGACTTTGAGTGTCGATAGTGCGTATGCGAGAACCACGCTCCTATTGATAGAGATAAGCTAGTAAGTAAGAGCCAATGCGCACAGGTGCCAAACGGGAGGTGAAAGTGTGGTGGGGGATAAGATATAAACGTGCGGTAAGTGAACACTGAGGGATATGCGAATCCTAACGGATATAACACGAGAAGTGCACAGACCACAAATGTGTATCACCCATTATGGATGCCTCGAGATGAAGGGGGAAAAAAGGTAGCATAACGAAGCAAGGTGGTTGAATCGGGAGATATAGTGGTTGAATCGGGAGATATAGTGGTTGAATCGGGAGATATAGTGGTTGAGACAGATCCTGGTGGTGTAAGGAACAAATTCTGGGCACCAGGATGAACGTAAAAAGCGAGTGAATAGAAGAATGGTGCAAAACCAGAAAAGAATTAACCAAACTGCCAAAGCAAACACTTACGAGCTCATATCGGCCTCGTCGAATTGGTTTGCGATATTTCCTGCGGTGAATATTGTATCTGGGTTAGCTGAAAAGATGCCTTGTTCATTTACCCTGCTGTCTGAGCAATCAACAAGCATAAATGGCGGACCTGGGCGGTGGGTTAGTGACAGGTGGCAAAGTTATGGGAACGAGTATGGATGAAAAGCAATGAGACGGGACGAGGGACGTACGGATCTTGGGGACATGTGGCAGTAAACAGAACGGAACCATGACAGCCATTGAATAAACACGTACGTTGACCCTCAATCGCCAGATTCTGCAACAGCCCAGGATTAGTCAACCTCATGGTCTTCATGTATTCCTGATTTCCGCGGTACAGTGCTTCGATAGCTGGACATGGCTTGCGCGTTTTCTGGTCCAGGTGTTGTGTGGAGCAGTGTCTGGATATACCGCTCTGCGACAACTGTCTATCCTGCACAGAAAGTTGAAGATGAGCTACGCGAACGTTCAGCCAAGGAGTTTCATGCACAAAGTATCGTGCAAGACGAACCATATGCGCGCTGGCTGTGTCCGTGGTATAATGCACGACCTGCACACGAGCATTGTTGAACAGGACAGGTACGCTGGGCTGCGAATTTCGAGAGTTGTGTTGTGATTGCTGAGAGGGGCATTAGGGCAGAGTAGAAGTGGTAGGAGAGTAGAGGGTCGGACCTTGACTTGAAGTTCATGTGGGTGGCCGATGGAAAAACGCGAAAAACGTGACCAACAAATTGATACTAACACGTGCTACGGTGCTCTAGTCCGACGTACAACCAATTCACGAACTTATTCTGCAACCTCAAAAGCTCGTCTGGTGGCAGGGAACGACAGAAACAATGGTTAGATGCGCTAGGCAATCCGGTAAGTTCTTTCCCTTCCGTTTCTTCTTGGATGTAAGGCTGACGTTGTGTATTGCGGTAGACATGCGAGTACTGTGCCCAGGACTGTAGTAAACGGATCTGCGACGTGGAACGAGTCGCGTGTAAGGCGTGTAAAGACCGACTTCGTGTCCGCGGTTCATCAAGTTCATGATGGAAACTGTCACTGGGGATTTGGGCATCTCGAATGAGACGTACAAGCGGTATCGAATCAACTTTACGAGGAAAGGTGGGGGAGGGGCAGCGGCGAGTACTAGGAAGGGTTCCTCGAGGAAGGCGAGGGAGTGGAAGGTGAAGGATAGGGAGAGGAGGTTTGCAGGTCTGCGTCTATGGCTGCTGCCAAGGATCGACAAAACGGACAACCCGTTGCTGGAACGTCCCTGTCCGCGTCCGCTGGACCTCTGCCTGTCCCAGGGTTCGAGTCTGACTTGGAGAGTTTGTCGAGTTTGGCTGACGAAGACGATCACCTCCCTCGAATTCCGCTCCGATCCCACCATCTGCGTCTGCGTCGACATCTAGAGCACCCAACAACTTCCAATTGCCACCATCACGTACACCCAGCAGCCATCTCACGTTAGAAGGATGGTCTCAGTTATGCCTCAGGATGTCCGCCTCTCCGTTTCATGTACCAAGAACTCCGTCCCCCCCACTCCCTCCTCCGGCGCCATCGTCACCCGTAACCACAGCAGCACCGCCCAGGAATTAGCAGGCCCTGGCGTGAAACGCCCAAGTTTCCTTCCTCCCCCTCCTCCTCGCACACCTGTCAATGGAGCTGTCACTCCCGTCGACCTCAAACGTAGAATCCAAGAACTCGAATCGACGCTTAGAGAGCGGGACAGGGCCCTCAAGAAACAGCACGAAGACCGCGTAAGAGGGGATGCTCGTGTGAGGCTACTTGAGGGTCAATTAAGGGACTCGGATAAGCGTCTGGAGGAGTGTACCGCCCGACTTGATGAAGGAAGGCTCGAGGGACGCGATCCGCTCCTCAAAGAGCGGGAGGCCCGTGTACAGGAGCTTGATCAGCTTCTGAAAGAACGGGATACAAGGCTTGAAGAGCTGGAGTCTCGTGTTGAGGGACTACATGCTCGTCTTCAGGACCCGTCCTCAAAGGGAGACGAGCGTCTTCGTGAACGGGATGCACGTATCGAGGAACTCGATGCTAGGTTGGAACAGAGGTGGGATTCGTGGGTTTCAGAAGAGCGCGATAAGCTCTCTGCCCGCATCAAAGAGCGGGAACAGCGTCTCAAAGAACAGGACGCCAGGATCCTTGAACAGGACATCCAAATCCAGGACCTCACCAATCGCTTATCGGAACGTCGCGAAGAAGAGAACCGCGTGTTGGATGCGAGGAGGGTGGAAGATCTCGAGAGAAGGTTACGTATTCAGGAACAGTTGAGGATACAGGAAGAGAGGATGAGGATTGAGGAAGGGAGGTTGTATTGGCTTAGAGTGGATAAGTTGGAGGGGATGGTGAGGAAACGGGGGAGGGGACGTTGATGTGTGAGATTGGGATTCAAGTTCAAGCTGATGATCAATCACACCCACACGACGAAGAACTCGACGACCGCGAGAAGGACATCGGTTCCAGAGCACAAGAATGTGCGCAGCGCGAACTTGAAGTACGGGACCGGGAAAGGGAAAGGGATAAAAGGAGACGGGGGCGCAGACCATAAGAAATGGCGAGACGTAACGAGTGAGCAGGCGGACACCCAGAATATGGATGGGGAGTGTGATTATTAGGCAATGAACATGAAAACGCACGACAAGCAGCTATAATTGAATGTCGGCGCGAGTACCTGTCGGCAAGTAAGCCCGCTGAAAGGGCACCAAACAGAGCCCCAAGCTCAAGGACAGCAGCTAGAAATTGGGCATCACAAAACCAAACTTGGTTCAATTAAAAAAAAATTAGCTACTCAAAATCCCCTTCTGTAGCGGCGTAATGGGCTAACGGCGGATGAAGTCTTCCATAACTAGCACGTTTGCAATCTACTCAAGCAGATGGTAAGCATCTTAATATGTTCAAACGCCATGAGACACGTAAATCAACTCACCACGCCCTGGTCATACCCAAACTCCAGCCCTCCAATGCTAGCAAAGAACGCACACGCAAGCGCTTATCCATTATACCAGAGCCCTGCAAGCCCAGGTGGCCCATATGCGTATGTATAGCTTCGCCCGTCAGAGAGAATGGTCAGCGACCCTTTGTGTTGTTTCCCCCCTCGAATGGGCGGTAGCAGAGGTGCATGTTCTAAGTCATGATCAGTTGAGACCAGCCCCGAAGGAGAAGACTCAAACGTCGAGGAAGATGATGAGGTTGCGGTGTCGAGTGCTATGTAACTGTTGGCATTACGGGTGCTCTGTAGGTTGCCGCTGGCATTAAATCTTGGGAGCTCAGGGAAATGTAGAGTAACTCACCATACGTATCGCTTCGGTTGTTGAAGGCAGCGTCGCCGTCGTTGTTAGGAGCGGAAGTCGTCGTCGTCGTCGAGGAACAAGTCAAAGCCCGCCCACTTCGATAGGTTGAGTCACGTGTACTAGTCTTCCACCCTGGCTACTTACAAACTTTACCCTCAGGGATCAATAGACCTGAGAAGGGCCGGTTAAATCTGGATACATTTCTAGGAGAGGTCGCGCAGCTCACCTCATTGCGCTAGCTAATCCTCAAATCAATCATTTTCAACAATATACTACCGCCCGGAAATCACCACTTCTCTTCCAATCTCGATATGCTAACCTTGGAAGATCTCAGCATCGACACGCTCCTCGCCATCCTCTTCAGATGTGATCATCCAGACCTTACGACCCTCAAGCTCGCTAGGTGTCCCCTGGACGCGATGCCCGAATATTTCCTCCTAAACATCCCTTGTTTGGTGTTACAGGATCTCGCCCCCACCGTGAACCTCATGGAGATTTTCGACAGATGGCATGGAATGGGACTCGAAATCGTCGGCTGTCCAACCTTTGATGACGATGTGCTGAAGCGACTGGGCATGCCAGGCGTAGGCGTGAGCATTCAGGAACTGGCCATCTTTGATTGCACAAATTTTTCTGTCTCAGCTTTACAGGAAATGGTATAAAGCAGGCTTCTTTGGGCTGGTCTTATGCAGACTCTAAAAGTGGCGGGTGAAGGGCCGGCTATCACAGACGACGAACGGGCGTGGTTTGGAGATCATGTAGCAGAATTCTCAGCTGACGAGGTTGTATTGGCTGATCCTGAATGACTTACTTGGGTGGATGGCCCCCCCAAAGTTCGGCTTGCGGGCAAAGACTCATCCCAAATTTCCACTACGACATAACGCCACTTTATCCTACCTGCAGTGATATGATAAAGTAAGTGCAAAAAAGGCCCACTTTTTCTAATGCTTGCGATAAGTGTAGAAATTGTTTATCCACTTCATCCCCACCTGCCTCTTCGCACTCCGCATGCCCGTCGCTTATGCCCATCACCTCAAGGGCACCAATTCCAACTACATACACATTTTCGAATTGCCTGAATTGATACTGAACCCCTGTTCTTTTTTTTCGTGGCGTACTCACCCTTTCGTTGAGTCTCCACTTGCAAAAATACTTCTTTCTGCCCTTTTTCCTTGCTATCCGTCCAAAAGGAACCGTCTTGCCTTTCCGTTCATTCTATTCCATGCCTGAGACATTTCCTCGGCTTCATGTCCTTTCTGCATGGCCTCGTCTCTCTTTTCAAAAATGTTGAGAAACAAGTCTTGGGTAAAATGATGCCCAGTCCCTAGGTATACATGCTACAGCAATAATTATTGGGGAAACCGACCTGACTAAGATTGTTGATAGTGGTTACAGCAGGAGCCGACTGAATCTCATAATGGTAGATTGCAACCCTCTGAATGTTGAGTATGAGCGTCTGCGAAACAACTGTATGAATGACCTGGGGGGTAAGAGAGTTATCGAACTACTTTTGATTTCCAGACACATTAGCAAGTTTGGCCCTCTTTCGCGCCCTAATAATACCAGCGTCAACGCCATAAAGATTACAAAAGTGAATTTATAGCCACATTAAGTCGGGATTGCCGGGGTTACGTGTCGGAAATGGATGTCGTGCTTCTTCGTGCTGTCTAATTGATATTCATGAGATAATCAAGACCCAGATAATGCGAGAAGACACACCCAAGCTTCTCCAAAATTTCTTTTCGGCGTATTTGGTGCTCCCGCACGGGAATGATATTTGATCGCACAAATGAGTCAAAGAACGGCCGATTCTCTGGCTTGAGGCTGCGCAACACCTCCTCATGCTCCGGCTGAAGATCGCCATTTGGGAGCACCGAGGGTCTATTGCGTAAAGGTAAAGTATAAGTGAGGAGGTAGGATATCCACACTTTCAATGGGTCCTGAACTCTGCTGTGATTTCGGCCAGAGGGGGGATCAAGGTATGTCGCGATCATCGAGTCAAGAAACGCGACTAGTGTGGGGAATCGAATGTTGTCGGGGAAAGGCGCGAGAGACAACGAGCGACTTTTATCCTGGATGTTGAAATAGAATTGTGACTGAGGGTGGATGAAGATGAAATCTGGGTCGTCGGGTGTGCGGTTACATGCGGCAATCGTCGTCTCGAGGCACACAGAGTGGGGAAAGGCTTTCGGCTGGCTTGGGTTGAACACGATCTTTTCTACATGGTGTGGGTTGAAGCCAGAGAAAAGGCGACATTCAAGTGATTTCGTGATTTGTGTCGAAGCGGCGTGGAGATCTTGATCTGCAACGAGTAGTTGGAGGGTGTCAAAGCAGGTGGGAACGAAGTGGGCGAACGCCAGCGCATCTTCTCCCCAGATCAGACATTCGATATTTGCGTTAGAGAGCGCCCGGGCATACTTTAAACGATTTTCCTGCACCTCTTGGGACCATGGGCTGGAGTCGTAGAGTTCTAGCATTTGGTAGTGATGCGTCTTGCAGATTAGAAATGCAGCACCGCTTTTTATACATGTGGGTTCATTATTGGTATTTATTTGTGTCTTGATGTCGCAACCGCTTCTGTCCCAACACGGTAAGTTTGCGGTAAGTCGTGCTTGCCCTCGCCCTCCAAGGTTGAAGGTTTCGACGACGGCTCCTTACAGGTCCGGGAGCCCATACCATATACAACGTGAAGG
>NW_001889918.1:159637-162104 GCF_000143565.1 Laccaria bicolor S238N-H82
GCTGTCTTTTCTACATCCCTTACTGTTACTAAAGAGCATCTCATGTGCTCCATGGCCAAATAAGTAGCCGGTTCTCCTTTGTGTAATTTGAAATAAGAATGATCACATATAAGTTGTGGAACAATGAAGGAAAAACTACGGGGTAGCGCAAACGTTCCAACACAAGTCGTACGCAACAAGGCACATCAAGAATAAATTGAGCCCCCATTTTTTCCCCTTCCCTCCGGGCCTCCGCCCACTCCGTCCCCCTCCGAGACTTCAACCTCCTTCTCCGAATCCATTCTTTTGCTCACGCAGATTCTCTTTGGCGTCTTCATTATATTTCGTACTCTACCCTTTACTCATTATTCCGCTGCAGACGAGCAGTTGCAAACCCCAGAAATTCAATCAACGCAGTCAAGCCTTCTTGTGAGTGGAAGCTTGCCATAAAATTTTCTCAAAGCTCACAAAGGAGCTCGGATCTATCATTCCAGTTCACCATGCCCCTCCCTTCTCGCCTCTTTCCCATCACAAAAGTTGTATTCGACGCCATCAATCTAGCTGGAACCAAAGGTATCATTGTCGGAGGTGCAGCCGCTCATATGTTAGGGAGTAAGCGTGTCACTACTAGGGTAGGAATCTTGTCACTTGATGCTGCAATGGAAAACTTACTCGTTCCTTAGGATGTCGACATTAATGTCTTATCCTTCCCCGAATTCCCCGAGGATCCCATGATTAAAGCCCGTTTTCCTTTCGACGATGATAATTCAATAATGAAAATCACCTACTTGGATTCAAAGGAGGCCGTCAAGGCCGACGTTGCCACCCGACGAGCACAACATATCCCCTTGCTTTTGAAATATTCCCTGACGGACCCAAAAACAAACTTCACGTACGCCAACTATCAACTCCTCCTTGCCGACAAAATTAGAACTTTGGCTGAGCGTGGAGAAAAGAAAGACAAAAAGCGAGAGACTGATCTTGCTGACATCAAATTCTGCATTGAAGAGATGTTTATGAGAGACGAAAAAATGCCTGAGGACCTCAAATTCTTGTACTCTGTGGAGGATTGGGGTAAAGTCCTGAAATATCTGAAAGGTGAGGAGGAGCACGAGGGGTACCTGGTTATGTTGGAGAAAATGAATATCATCTAGCCTCGCGACGAGCAATAAACGATCCCAAAATCACTTTTTATAAAATTCATTTGCTTTTTATTTAATCGCCGGCTACGTAAGACGTTTGCATCGCTTTCGTCATCGTTCTGGGGCCCTCAAAGGCGCCCACGGTGGAATGCTTTGTTTGTACGTCTGCATCGCTTTTGTCATCGTCGTGCGCCGAACCGCTTCCGCGGTTCGGCGACGAGCAGCCAATAAAGGATCGCAAAATCTTGGCAAAATCACTTTTTTAAATAGAAAACAAAACATTTCATTTTTAGCGGGCTTTGCGCCCGTAGGCACTATAGCCCTCAAGGCCTCACACCGCTAGCTTAACACTTTGACGTCACGTGAAGCCTTGAAGGCCAATTCTGCTAAATCCTAATTAAGATGGCCATCGGGCGGCAGATCTTAGTGTTCTGGCACTACCGAGTGCCCAGCGCCACAAGATGCCTGGCACTTATTAGAAATGGCCCAGCTCTCTCCCCCCGTCTCACATTCCTTAAAAGGAAAGATGACAGGCTGTGGGAAGGCACACTAGCATATAGTGCATGACGAACACAGGAAACAAATGCCGGTTTGGCAGAGTGGTTAATTGTACTGAATTTAGTACCCTGACCAAAGTGTCTTGTGTTCAATTCTGTATGCTCCATTTCTTTTTTAATGTATCAAACAATTACTTATTGGTTAGGTTAGAGGTTATGTCTTGCACGCCCAGATTTAAAAGCTATGCTGAAATCTTCCTTTTACCAACACCTTGGAACGTGTTGCACACCTCCTGCAGCGTTACAAACCCACCACCCCTTTACGCTTATCGGAAATTACATCGAGGGTACATATGTGAAGCAAGTTCTCGCTCAACGGATTGCCTGCGGACTGCGTTTTTCGATTGGGGTCACGGTCTCTGTTCTGGATCGCGAATCCATCGACATGAAATACATGCTCATCCTGCGTGCATGCGGCGGTGAAAGCTATCTCCTACACTTGACCGTCACTCGTTGCTCTCGCTCCTCTCAAGATCGATCGATCTCCCGAATTTGATTCCTCATCATGGACTCCTCCTCCCGCGGAGATCGATTTGCAGGAGCATGCAGCCATTAGGTCCTTTATCGTCCTCATGTCTCCTCTGGTCTTCATTTCCCATCGACTTTGGAGATCCTGAAGCGATCCGAAATGCCTCCGGTTACAAGGAATCACCAGTGCCACCGTTGGTGATGCCTTCTTTAATTAATCTCCCTGAGTTCCCGCCAGCCTTGTTCCAATCACTTCACAGTCATGTTGTTGCTTGCGATTTATGTAAATGTCTTTCTTATCTGGGAGCCTTGCGAAATCCA
>NW_001889918.1:162154-169408 GCF_000143565.1 Laccaria bicolor S238N-H82
GTATCTCATGTGCCCAATGGCCAAATAAGTAGCCGGTTCTCCTTTGTGTAATTTGAAATAAGAATGATCACATGAACACTATATAAGTTGTGGAACAATGAAGGAAAAACTACGGGGTAGCGCAAATGTTCCAACACAAGTCGTACGCAACAAGGCACATTAAGAATAATCTGAGCCCCCATTTTTTCCCCTTCCCTCCGGGCCTCCGCCCACTCCGACTTACCACTCCGTCCCCCTCCGAGACTTCAACCTCCTTCTCCGAATCCATTCTTTTGCTCACGCAGATTCTCTTTGGCGCCTTCGTTATATTTCGTACTCTACCCTTTACTCATTATTCCGCTGCAGACGAGCAGTTCCAAACCCCAGAAATTCAATCAACGCAGTCAAGCCTTCTTGTGAGTGGAAGCTTGCCATAAAATATTCTCAAAGCTCACAAAGGAGCTCGGATCTATCATTCCAGTTCACCATGCCCCTCCCTTCTCGCCTCTTTCCCATCACAAAAGTTGTATTCGACGCCATCAATCTAGCTGGAACCAAAGGTATCATTGTCGGAGGTGCAGCCGCTCATATGTTCGGGAGTAAGCGTGTCACTACTAGGGTAGGAATCTTGTCACTTGATGCTGCAATGGAAAACTTACTCGTTCCTTAGGATGTCGACATTAATGTCTTATCCTTCCCCGAATTCCCCGAGGATCCCATGATTAAAGCCCGTTTTCCTTTCGACGATGATAATTCAATAATGAAAATCACCTACTTGGATTCAAAGGAGGCCGTCAAGGCCGACGTTGCCACCCGACGAGCACAACATATCCCCTTGCTTTTGAAATATTCCCTGACGGACCCAAAAACAAACTTCACGTACGCCAACTATCAACTCCTCCTTGCCGACAAAATTAGAACTTTGGCTGAGCGTGGAGAAAAGAAAGACAAAAAGCGAGAGACAGATCTTGCCGACATCAAATTCTGCATTGAAGAGATGTTTATGAGAGACGAAAAATGCCTGAGGACCTCAAATTCTTGTACTCTGCGGAGGATTGGGGTAAAGTCCTGAAATATCTGAAAGGTGAGGAGGAGCACGAGGGGTACCTGGTTATGTTGGAGAAAATGAATATCTTCTAGCCTCGCGACGAGCAATAAACGATCCCAAAATCACTTTTTATAAAATTCATTTGCTTTTTATTTAATCGCCGGCTACGTAAGACGTTTGCATCGCTTTCGTCATCGTTCTGGGGCCCTCAAAGGCGCCCACGGTGGAATGCTTTGTTTGTACGTCTGCATCGCTTTTGTCATCGTCGTGCGCCGAACCGCTTCCGCGGTTCGGCGACGAGCAGCCAATAAAGGATCGCAAAATCTTGGCAAAATCACTTTTTTAAATAGAAAACAAAACATTTCATTTTTAGCGGGCTTTGCGCCCGTAGGCACTATAGCCCTCAAGGCCTCACACCGCTAGCTTAACACTTTGACGTCACGTGAAGCCTTGAAGGCCAATTCTGCTAAATCCTAATTAAGATGGCCATCGGGCGGCAGATCTTAGTGTTCTGGCACTACCGAGTGCCCAGCGCCACAAGATGCCTGGCACTTATTAGAAATGGCCCAGCTCTCTCCCCCCGTCTCACATTCCTTAAAAGGAAAGATGACAGGCTGTGGGAAGGCACACTAGCATATAGTGCATGACGAACACAGGAAACAAATGCCGGTTTGGCAGAGTGGTTAATTGTACTGAATTTAGTACCCTGACCAAAGTGTCTTGTGTTCAATTCTGTATGCTCCATTTCTTTTTTAATGTATCAAACAATTACTTATTGGTTAGGTTAGAGGTTATGTCTTGCACGCCCAGATTTAAAAGCTATGCTGAAATCTTCCTTTTACCAACACCTTGGAACGTGTTGCACACCTCCTGCAGCGTTACAAACCCACCACCCCTTTACGCTTATCGGAAATTACATCGAGGGTACATATGTGAAGCAAGTTCTCGCTCAACGGATTGCCTGCGGACTGCGTTTTTCGATTGGGGTCACGGTCTCTGTTCTGGATCGCGAATCCATCGACATGAAATACATGCTCATCCTGCGTGCATGCGGCGGTGAAAGCTATCTCCTACACTTGACCGTCACTCGTTGCTCTCGCTCCTCTCAAGATCGATCGATCTCCCGAATTTGATTCCTCATCATGGACTCCTCCTCCCGCGGAGATCGATTTGCAGGAGCATGCAGCCATTAGGTCCTTTATCGTCCTCATGTCTCCTCTGGTCTTCATTTCCCATCGACTTTGGAGATCCTGAAGCGATCCGAAATGCCTCCGGTTACAAGGAATCACCAGTGCCACCGTTGGTGATGCCTTCTTTAATTAATCTCCCTGAGTTCCCGCCAGCCTTGTTCCAATCACTTCACAGTCATGTTGTTGCTTGCGATTTATGTAAATGTCTTTCTTATCTGGGAGCCTTTGCGAAATCCTATCACCAAATGTTCTATGATTTTGCTTCTGTTACGATTCTGGGGGCGACTTTCATTTGCATATAAGTAATGGTATGTGTCAAACTCTCATCAGGTCGCTACCCTGACTACCGGCCATGAACACATTCCCTGTCAGCAATTTTTACCGTGCTTTTTTACTCCTGTACTCACTTCATACAGGCTGGCACCCGTGTATTCTACTGGTGTTCCACTGGCCCGATTATCTACGCTACGGTGCAATCCTCTAGCCGCTTGCCGGATGTAAGTTTACTTGTTGCCTTAATTTTTTTCGTAATCTGAACAAACCCCTTATCTCAGGGAACACAACTCTTGGTCATCAAAGATGACAATGGCGAGACCGTTACTCTCCCGTATGGTTCCACATTAAATTGAAGATTTCATTTTCTGACATTGATGATAGCGCTGCTGGTGTCACCCTGGTGTCCTGATTTGCAGGCGCCTTTTCTTCTTTTTGCTTAGAGATTTTTTTTGGCAGACTTTATGTGGTTAAACCGTAGTAGGGTTCAACATCTACAATTTTGCAAAGATCCGTCTCCATTTAAATTCACTCATTATCAACAACCTGAGGTCGGTATGTTAAGGCAACGTGCGTAATATCCTTGACTCCTTTGAGTTTAGAAGGAGCAATACTATGCGGATATTCATAGTGCACTCATGTCTGCTCCAAACCAAGACTTATCGCGTAACGACGTTCGGGCGGAAATATCTGCGATGGAGGACTCGGCGGATGCAGCTTTGTTTCGGCGCAAAGACGGAAATCCAGTCACCCCTCCCAACCGCTGTTTTGAATACGCTTCCCGCACCCTTCTCATTCTGCGCGAGCTTATCCGTCCAAAGGAAGCGAACTGCACAGAAGCAAGCCATTGTCTTTATCCGAAAATTGCCCTGCTGCGGCCTCTGTCGTGATCTTTCGAGATTTTAACCGCTCGTTCATGTTCGCTACGCTCTTGTATTTTCCAAGTATTTTCTATACCGCGTCTTTGAGAAAGTTTATGAAAGAATATTTTTTCGTAGTTAACAGACTCCCTATTGCTCATAAGTTAATATGGACGAGAAACTTAATATTTTGAACTGGCACCACATACCATTTCGCTATGGCACCCCCCACCGTCATTTCTTGGTCGTTTCACCTTATTTGCTGCCCTGCAAATATTTTTTTCACCTGGGATTGCCAAATAAACATTTCCATTCCAAGCAGTTGATCACTTTCCGCCGAAAACCTTATTTCTTAAAAAGGAGCGTCATCATGTGATGTCGGCCCAAAGCCCGCACCCAAACGCATATCGCGCGCACTCATAAGTACCCGAGTACATCTTCTGTGAAATAAGTGGTTGCTTTTGCAGTTTTGGCGCCAATATATTTCTAATATAAAGAATATTTACAAGGGAGTGAGTACAGTAACTACCTACGGCAATCCAAAATAGCAAATCTGTAATACCTATGCTACTAGAGCAACATCTTGTAACGGCGGGGAAGTAGTTGGCCACATACCAGTCGCGACTTGGATCCCCTAGATTCCCAGCCCCACCATTTCCCACCTGGAGGGGCGCCATCCCACGCCCTGCCATGTGTATCGCGTCGTGGTCGCTTGTGCTGGAATTCACCCGACCCGTCGTTGGTGTCGGACTTGCGTGAAGGGATGGGGCAGTGTCCAAGTCCTATCATGCGCGTTGGGCGGTCAATTTCTTGTCTTTACTGCTGGCAGCTTTTGTCGTCGACGGCGTGGTTGGGCACTCGGCGTTGGAGTCATCGTTTTCGCACACTCGCTGAATGTGGTTGGCGTAGTCGGGGTTTCTGTTTGTGATACCGACGTTGGGCAGATTTTCGGTTGCAGGATTTGTCGCGTTGGACTTGAGACGGGTTGACGGGCGCGAGATTCTGAGAGGGATGGTATAGGTTTGATATAGGTGTGGTTTGGTTGCTGGTTTGTGAGTGTGGACTTGGGCGTCGTTCCCACAGGTCATGTGAGGTTTGACCATTCGGGAATTAAGGTTTTCGGCGGAATCTCAAAAGTGATTCCAAGCCCTCAGTTGACTGTGAGTTGCAGCTATCGAGGTATCGATAGACCAGTATCCACAACGCTCCGCTTACTGATTTTGTTTAGTTTTGGAGCTGGCCAAACAACTTCCCACAGCCAATGGGCGGGCATTGCCTTCCCGCCCTTTCCCGCTTGTTGCATATATAGTCATACCTCCCTGGTAAGGTTGTTTGCGCATACCCTGAAGCTCCACAAGTAAACAAAACCACTAAGCGGAGCGTTTTGAGATCTGGTCTATCGATACCTCGATAGCTGTGACTGTGAGTTTGAGGATTCCCTCTTACTCCAAATCCACCAACTCAAGCCATGGACGATTTGTTAGGTTGCCTAGCCACGGCACTCCGCAAGACAATCAATCTATCCGTCCATGCGAGTTCGGTGCTGGTGGTCTTATCGCCAAATTCAGAAGGTTAGCCTTCCCTTTATCACTTTTTGTCCGAGTTTTCAAATCACGCCAGTAGGTGTTCTGGCGAACTGGCACTCCATAACGTCACCTTCGCGTACCTTCGCGTCCTACCATCCCCGTCCTCTCCAACCTCTGCATCTTCCCCCCTGCAAACGAAATCACGTTCATTATCGGGTCCTCCGCGTCCGGCCAATCCATCGTCACTCAGCTCCTCTTGAGCATGTACAACCCTTCAAGCGGGACACATCACCATCGACGAGCACGGCGTCCAGTTCCCTCGACGACAAGCTCACAGAGTGGAGTGGCCATCTCGAACGGGAGGGTGTATTCGAGAATGTCGTTGTTGGTGTGCTTGTTCAACGGGTGCCCGTCATGGCGAAGGAAGAGGCGGAGGATGCGCGCCGTGCTGCGCTGATACATTAGTTCGCCCTTGATATGCCAAATGGGTAGGAAACCCTCCTCGGTGGGGGCGCTGGTCACTGGTAGTGTTAGGCGGAAGCAGAGGCTATTGCCAGTGCTCGGTTCTTGGTTCTGATACTTGGTATGTCTTGCTGCTTTCCTTTTCTGCGGACCCTTACTAACTCACTCCCTTCCAGATGAGGCGACTTTCGCGCTGGACGCTACCGCCTAGTCTCGTATTCGAAGCCGTCAAGCAGTGGCATAAGAACAGGACCACCATTGTTACTCACACGACTTATCTCGTGTACGTCATCAAGGCGGGACAAGTACTCGAGTAGGGATACGACACGACTTGAAGGTTGTCGGTGTTTAAGGAGGGCCGTGGGTGACTTTTGGAAAAGGATGGAAGCGCAGCGGGAGACAGGTGGGTCTCTCCCTGAGAAAGATCGGGAGAGTGAGCGCAGGGTGGATGTCATTCAGGATGCGTCGGACGAGGAGAGTGAGAAGGAGTGGGTTGGACGCGTCCCAGACCATCCGAAGCATCAAAATACGGTTTTCCCTCTCGCGTTTGGTACTCGGATGTTCGAAGCCGTAGCGGATCTAGTCGCGTCTTCAATGCCTGTCTCCTTCGTCCAAATATTCAAGCTTCACTCGATTTCCTCCCACCGAGAACTTCACTCGCATTCTTGAACATCAACGGAGGCCTTCCAGTATCGATATTCCTTCACCTACTTCACCCCCAGGTGAGATGCGTTCATGAAGAAGAAACGGGCCATTGAGAGGAACAGTGTTGCTGTTCGTGATGCCAGTTCTCATAACGGCTGGGAAATTGCTCATTCACGTTGGGAAGCGGACAAGTTCGTATCTCTCGCCAGTGTCAAAGTCCCAGATCATCGCTGGCTCGGATGAATACCATCCCTCAATATGGAATGTCATCCACAGCATATATCCCTCTGTCCTTCGCAGATTGAACAACCTTCCGAGCCATGCGAAACTCGATTATCGATGTTACCCTCTCACCACACTCCCTGTTCCGTTGTTTCCTCCTTCTACGGATGACGGCCCATCGTACGCTGGCTTGCGTTGGGCATTGTATCACTGTCCGCGTTCCCGTTGGTCTCTAGGTGTCCGTGGTCCCCCACAGCCGCTGCTTTTTGAGCCGCAGGGTGGTCTTCGAAATGGACAGGAACAGGGACAGGGATACGAACATGGCTGGTACTCACATATGAGGACGAATGGCCTGCCTGAACAAGATGCTTCGATAGGACTGACCGCGTCGACAACCACGGCAAACGCGACATGTCGTCAACTTTGACCTTAACGGACCCATTGACTGGGGAGTGAAAAGGGGTGAAGTCACGACAGGGCTTGTGCATGATATGAAGACATATAAGACCCATGCTTTCCTGCATGATGAGCTGTTGGCCGTTTCGGGGGTTTTTTGGACAAGTGCGTCTTTTTTGCGATGTGTCTTCCTTCCCACCTAACCCAATACAAACAGATTCAGTGGCTGGGGCGTAACGCTCCTCGACTTCCTTGATACGATGTACATAACGGGGCTTCACGACGATTTCGAAGATGCCCTTGGGTTCGTTGGGAATCTTACTTTCTCTATGCTGTCCGTATGTCCTTCCCACTTTCTCTCTTTGCCCCTCCTTCCTTTTTACTTCTCCCCTTTCCTGTCTTCCTTCCCTCTTCGTTACCTCCTTCCTTCCTCTCACTTCTTACAACTCCCTGACCTCAACTCACCCACCCCCGTCCTCAGCCAACCTCCCATGCCTACATTTTCGAAACAGTCATCCGCTACCTCGGCAGTGTCCATTCAGTATACGCACTCTCCTCCTATCTATCTTGTTCTGTAACTATTGGAACCTGTGATAAGTTAGTAGGGATATAAAAGACGTGTGTGAGGTACCTTCTGCCTGACAAATATCGAA
>NW_001889918.1:169458-175300 GCF_000143565.1 Laccaria bicolor S238N-H82
CATCAACATTCTCCAGTAGCCAACTTCTCTTAGAAAATCGATGCTAAGACGCGCTCTAGTCTGATATGTCAAAGTACAATCACTTCAAGAACCTATTCTCTAACCCCAAAAGCTCGTCTGGTAGTAGGGAACGACAGAAACAATGGGTAAACACGTTAGGCAATCCGGTTTGTTTCTTCTTCTTCCGTTTTCGCTTTAGATGTAAGGTTGATGTTGTGCATTGTATTAGATATGCAAATACTGTGCTCAGGACCCAGTAAACGGATTTGCGACGTTGAACGAGTCACCTGCAAAGCATGGCAAGACCGACATCGTTCGTGTCCGAGGTGCATGATGGAATCCGTCGCTGGGAATCTGGGCGACTTGCGAGCAGTATCGAGTCATCTTTACGAGGAAAGGCCGAGGAGTGGCAATGGCGAGCACTAGGAAGGGCTCTACGAGGAAGGCGAGGGAGAGAAGGTGAAGGATAGGAAGAGGAGGTCTGCTAGATTTGCGTCTATGGCTGCTGTGGGCAACCCGTTGCTGGAACGTCGGCTGGGCCGTTGCAACTTTCTGGGCTTAAATCTAACTCGGAGAGTCTGTCGCATTTGGATGACGACGAAGACGATCCCCTTCCTCGAATTCTGCGGCAATCCCATCCGCGTCTACGTCGACATCTAGAGCACCCAATTTCCAACTGCTACCAGCAGCCATCTCACGCTCGAAGGATGGTCGCACGTCCACCTCTCTCGACAACGTTTCTCGTACCAATAACCTCGTTCCTCCCATTCCCTCCTCCGGCGCCATTGTCACCCGCAACCGCAGCAGTACCACGCAGGAACTACCATGGCCTGGCGTAAAACGACCGGGTAGTTCTTTCCTTCCTACCCCTGAGGAGCACCCCCGTCAACGGAGCTATCATACGCGTTGACCTCAAGCGCAAAGTCCAAGAACTTGAAGCGATGCTCAGAGAGCGGGACAGGGCCCTCAAAAAATAGCATGAAGTCTGCGTAAGAGGCGATTCACGTGCGTGGCTACTTGAAGGTCAACCAAGGGACTCGGATAAACGTCTGGAGGAGTGTAGCACCCGACTCAATGAACGGAGTCTAGGGAGCTCGAGGAAACACTTTGGGAATGCGATACGCTTCTTAAAGAACGGGATACCTGGCTCGAGAAGCTGGAATCTCGTGTGGAGGGTTGCATGCTCGGCTACTTGAAATAGCCTGCATTCGCAGCGTTCCTCCTTGCATAGCTTGGCGCGCTATGCCCAAGGATCAGCGTACAGTGACTTCTTCCCGGACCGTATGGCCCCAGGTCATGAACCCCTGCGTGAGATAGATCAGCCACAGGAGTCCGTAAATGTAGTGGATTGAATCAAGGGCGCTGATGGGAGATCCACGGGACCTCCTGGTGAAGTGACTGTATTTACTCTTATTGTGCAGGTCAGGAATCTCGCTCATTACGGCTTGTCTGTCCACTCACCTTTTCAAGCCTTTTCTCTGTTCTTAGTTCCTTAGCTATCGAGTTATAAGCTCGCTCAGCGCAGACGAGTCGACTGACGTGCGCTTCCTTGGATTGTGATATGAAGCCTGCAGATTAGGCGTGAGGAGTTTCTGGCAGGAAGGAGGCGCCTAAGAGGTGCTGCGCAGCATAGATAAACGACCGTTGACCAACCGTTACGGTAACTACCCGGATCTCAATGATAGATTTCATTCCAATGACAGCTCATCCCATTTCTAGAACACCTATTTCCTCGGGCGTGGCTTTCAAAATTGGAACACCTTCGATACACGACGTCAAAAGCGCGACAAACTGAGGTCTCCGCGCTTCCCGCTCTCGTCAATCCCTCCCTGGTCCGCGAGCCGCATTGCGAGTATGGGCAAGGTAGGTCGTGTTGTTCTATCTCGAAGGACGCCGCTTAGGTTCTCATTAGCTCAAGATTCCAACCAAACTCGGTCGACATGCTTTAGAACTATCACACCCTCTACCAACCTCTCCAACACCAGATCTCTGCGCTTCTAACCGACAGCCAAACGAAACTGAAGTAGCTCGCATCTTACATGCTATCAGCCAGGCCGAAAGTGATCTCGCGGAGCTTGCGCAGGAAATCAAGACCAACCCACGAGATGCAAAGGTTCGACAACGGTACATCGCTTGCAGTCACTTCCTTGAAGAACACAAAGGTCCCTTATCCCCGGTACGCCGGTTGCCATACGAGGTCTTGGCGCAGATTTTCGATTTTTGTGCGAACGATTTGGAACCGTGTTGGACGGTTCCCTCGTGGACCTTGGCTCAGGTGTCACGTCGATGGAGGGCTGTTGCATTGACTTTTCCGGAGATTTGGGGTGTTGTCCCTCCGATAAGGTTTCCAATGAAGGATAACGGGGAAAAAACTGTTCCAGTGCTGAAGGAGGTCCTCCATCGTTCAGGCGAGCACCCGCTTTCTATACACATCTCTTCTGACGAGAATGGTGTCGTTGATCATGCCATCTTTCAACTCCTCATCAAACATTGCATGCGGTGGCGAATCGTTGTTATGGATCTTGAAGTGCGTGATTTTATGGCACTTACGCAGTTCATCCGGCATCGTTTGACCTCCTTATATTCACTCAAAATAACTGTTCGAATGCCGCACGATGAGGACTATGTCCTTGAAGCGTTCAGCATCGCTCCCATGCTGCGAGAGGTGGAAATCGATTGCCCGCGGGTACAGCTCCTTATTCCTTGGGAGCAATTGACGAGATATACAGAGCGCTCTACGGATTCTACCGGCGTCATACAGGTCCTCAGCGTCTCTTCCGAGATCAGCTATTTCTCTTACTCTACGCGGGCTATCGTTTCTATCCAAGGTCACCTCCAACCAAAAACGCTCACTAATATGACTACGTTGCATCTCAACTTCTACAATCCATGGGTATCGGGCACCTCGATTATTGCAAGCCTCATCTTACCCACTCTTATCGACCTCCACGTTCGGTCTTTAGACGCCTCACTAGTGGACGACCTCATCGACCTAACTCTCCGTTCGATATGCGCGTTGGAGAAGCTCTCCATACACTCCTTGCCCATCAAAGGCGGTGTCACGAGGATTCTACTTTTCACTCCCTTTCTTACCGAATTCAAATGCAATGACTTCACAACCGACGACCTAGAACGCCTCGTCGCTATCCCCGGAATCCCCTCCGTCGTGCCCCGCCTCCGAAAGCTCGTCCTCCACCTGGACACGCCCGTGAGGGAACTCAACAATATGATCCTAAGTCGGCATTCACGCAGGGAGAACGTCGCGCTGGAATCTCTAACGCTGATATTCACGAATGCAGTTGAGTGTTTTGAAGCACAGTGCGTGCTGGAAGGCTGGGATAAGGTGGATGGAAAGCTTGGAGGGGTGATTGGGGAATGGAGAGCGGACCTTGAGAAGGAGCTGATTAACTGGGTGACACCTAGTCGGGAAGGCTCGTGGAATACGGCGATGATGAACGTGAAAGTGACGCATCAGCTAGGGATTCATTTCCGGACGCTGGAGAGCTATGAGTTCTCGGACGCCAAGTATATTTATGTGCGTCTTTTTAAAAAAATATGTGTGGATGATGTATATTTGAGCTTTGATCGATTGACATTGTAGCATTCCGGGATTCATATTGTGATGAAGAAAGTGGGCAATATGGTGACAAGCGGTCTTCCTCAGGTCGAGGCCTACAATTTCAAGGAGAGAGCTCGTGCTCTTGTTGACAAATGGGAGCCGCTCCTTCTCTTAGATCTGCCTAACCGCCACTGGATACGTCGGGGCGTGGCGACTCTGGAATATGTGCCTGATTCTAGCGGTCAGTAATTTTTGGGCCGGAGTTCATGGCTTCATTAACGGGCTTCTTCTTTCCAGATTTACGACATTCTGCGGCAGGAATACATGATATTATTTTTGGTGCGGATATGGGTGGACTTGATCTCGTGTAGCCTATTGGAATCCTATATTTTTATCAGGGAACTAGTCCCTAGTTCAACTTGAATTTTGTTAGGCTCAGTCTCCCATGCTCCGCATCGGACACCGTCCAGTTGTTCGACGTAAACTTGTAATCCTTAAGTGAGGGTCGGGCGCGATGGATGGGTTGGGGTTGTACATCTGCATGCGTGCCTAATTTGCAAACCCTCTCTTCCGAGCTTCGACACTCGCGCTATCAATTACCCAACGCCATTGGCAGCCGGAGAGCAAGCACATATCCACGGAAGTTTACCAGCCTACCACCAAGAAGGATTGATACTTACCGCGAACACCGTGACTTCATTAGTAGAGCCGGACAAGAGTAACTTGATCATAAACCCAAAAAAATGAGTCTATGAAAATCCTTCCGTTACAAACGGATCGGTATACTGCCCAAATTTACTGGGTACATCTATTTACCAAAGGCCGATGAAACAACCAAAGGAAACGGCGTGGGCGGAACCTCCTTCCCAGGCGGACCAGCGGAGACGCCCAAATTAGACACCTCTCCGCTCTCCACGTCGTAAACCCAGCCATGGATGTACACTGCGCCTTGATCATGGGCGTAGTGCTGTTGATTACTTTTATTAATCCGCGAAGAACAAAACAATGGGAAAAGGAAGTGACTCACATGTCGAATCAACGCTGAATCACTGATCCTCTTCACGTTTGCCTTGACATTCTCTTCCACTAGAGCCTGGAACGCAGCTAAGCAAAATAAATCTCAGCACTTGTCCATGAAAACGGGTGCTTGACAAACGTACAGCAATGTAAATGAAGCAACTCCTCCATGCACGGTTGTTTTTCCCGATGGCGCACAATCTCCCTACAACCCATCTCCACATCAACAAAACAAAACAACACAAAACAGAGAAAAGAGAAGGAAAGTGCTAACCGCTCAGACGTCTCATACAAATCCCGAATATTATGTATCCAGCTCTGGACCGCCAAATTTGCAGGACTGAACTGCAGTCCTTGCTTCTCCGCATCTTACAGTTGGTGATTGTAGTGGGGACTGGAACGGGAGCATAAACTTGAAGGCAGCTACGCCTCCGCATCCGTAATGCCCCAGTACGACCACATGTTTGACTTTGAGTGTCGATAGTGCGTATGCGAGAACCACGCTCCTATTGATAGAGATAAGCTAGTAAGTAAGAGCCAATGCGCACAGGTGCCAAACGGGAGGTGAAAGTGTGGTGGGGGATAAGATATAAACGTGCGGTAAGTGAACATTGAAGGAGAATGCGAATCCTTACGGATCTAACATGAAAAGTGCACAGCAATACCCATTACGGACGCCTCGAGATGAAGAAAAGAATAGGTAGCATTCCAAGTGATAACGAGTTAAGGTGGTTCAATCGGAAAATATAGTGGTTAGACAGATCCTAGTGGTGTCGTGATCAAATTCGGACACTAGAATGAATGTAAAAGACGAATGAACGGAAACCCAGGAATGGTGCGAAGCCAGAAAAAAACCAACAAAACTGCCAAAGTAAACACTCACGTACGCGTACATTCAGCCAAGGAGTTTCATGCACAAAGTATTGTGCGAGACGAACCACAGGCGCGCTGGCTGTGTACGTGGTGGAATGCACGACCTGCACGCGAGCATTGTTGGACAGGACAGATACGCTGGGCTGCGAATTTCGCGGGTTGTGTTATGATTTCTGAGAGGGGTATTAGGCAGAGTAGGAGTGGTAGGAGTGAAGAAGAAGTTCGGACCTTGACTTGAAGTTGAAAAGAAAAACGTGACCAACAAATTTGTCGAATCGAGGTTAACACGTGCTCTAGAGTCCAATTCACGAACCTCAAAAGTTCGTCTGGTGGCAGGGAACGACAGAAACAATGGTTAGACACGCTTGGCAGTCCGTTTGTTTCTTTTCCTTC
>NW_001889918.1:176803-178693 GCF_000143565.1 Laccaria bicolor S238N-H82
TGATGGAACTGTCACTGGGGATTTGGGCATCTCGAATGAGACGTACAAGCGGTATCGAATCAACTTTACGAGGAAAGGTGGGGGAGGGGCAGCGGCGAGTACTAGGAAGGGTTCCTCGAGGAAGGCGAGGGAGTGGAAGGTGAAGGATAGGGAGAGGAGGTTTGCAGGTCTGCGTCTATGGCTGCTGCCAAGGATCGACAAAACGGACAACCCGTTGCTGGAACGTCCCTGTCCGCGTCCGCTGGACCTCTGCCTGTCCCAGGGTTCGAGTCTGACTTGGAGAGTTTGTCGAGTTTGGCTGACGAAGACGATCACCTCCCTCGAATTCCGCTCCGATCCCACCATCTGCGTCTGCGTCGACATCTAGAGCACCCAACAACTTCCAATTGCCACCATCACGTACACCCAGCAGCCATCTCACGTTAGAAGGATGGTCTCAGTTATGCCTCAGGATGTCCGCCTCTCCGTTTCATGTACCAAGAACTCCGTCCCCCCCACTCCCTCCTCCGGCGCCATCGTCACCCGTAACCACAGCAGCACCGCCCAGGAATTAGCAGGCCCTGGCGTGAAACGCCCAAGTTTCCTTCCTCCCCCTCCTCCTCGCACACCTGTCAATGGAGCTGTCACTCCCGTCGACCTCAAACGTAGAATCCAAGAACTCGAATCGACGCTTAGAGAGCGGGACAGGGCCCTCAAGAAACAGCACGAAGACCGCGTAAGAGGGGATGCTCGTGTGAGGCTACTTGAGGGTCAATTAAGGGACTCGGATAAGCGTCTGGAGGAGTGTACCGCCCGACTTGATGAAGGAAGGCTCGAGGGACGCGATCCGCTCCTCAAAGAGCGGGAGGCCCGTGTACAGGAGCTTGATCAGCTTCTGAAAGAACGGGATACAAGGCTTGAAGAGCTGGAGTCTCGTGTTGAGGGACTACATGCTCGTCTTCAGGACCCGTCCTCAAAGGGAGACGAGCGTCTTCGTGAACGGGATGCACGTATCGAGGAACTCGATGCTAGGTTGGAACAGAGGCGGGACTCGTGGGTTTCAGAAGAGCGCGATAAACTCTCGCCCGCATCAAAGAGCGGGAACAGCGTCTCAAAGAACGGGACGCCAGGATCCTCGAACAGGACGTCCAAATCCAGGACCAATCGCTTATCGGAACGTCGCGAAGAAGAGAACCGCGTGTTGGATGCGAGGAGGGTGGAAGATCTCGAGAGAAGGTTACGTATTCAGGAACAGTTGAGGATACAGGAAGAGAGGATGAGGATTGAGGAAGGGAGGTTGTATTGGCTTAGAGTGGATAAGTTGGAGGGGATGGTGAGGAAACGGGGGAGGGGACGTTGATGTGTGAGATTGGGATTCAAGTTCAAGCTGATGATCAATCACACCCACACGACGAAGAACTCGACGACCGCGAGAAGGACATCGGTTCCAGAGCACAAGAATGTGCGCAGCGCGAACTTGAAGTACGGGACCGGGAAAGGGAAAGGGATAAAAGGAGACGGGGGCGCAGACCATAAGAAATGGCGAGACGTAACGAGTGAGCAGGCGGACACCCAGAATATGGATGGGGAGTGTGATTATTAGGCAATGAACATGAAAACGCACGACAAGCAGCTATAATTGAATGTCGGCGCGAGTACCTGTCGGCAAGTAAGCCCGCTGAAAGGGCACCAAACAGAGCCCCAAGCTCAAGGACAGCAGCTAGAAATTGGGCATCACAAAACCAAACTTGGTTCAATTAAAAAAAAATTAGCTACTCAAAATCCCCTTCTGTAGCGGCGTAATGGGCTAACGGCGGATGAAGTCTTCCATAACTAGCACGTTTGCAATCTACTCAAGCAGATGGTAAGCATCTTAATATGTTCAAACGCCATGAGACACGTAAATCAANT
>NW_001889918.1:179035-183364 GCF_000143565.1 Laccaria bicolor S238N-H82
TGGGCAGTAGCAGAGGTGCATGTTCTAAGTCATGATCAGTTGAGACCAGCCCCGAAGGAGAAGACTCGAACGTCGAGGAAGTTGATGAGGTTGCGGTGTCGAGTGCTATGTAACTGTTGGCATTACGGGTGCTCTGTAGGTTGCCGCTGGCATTAAATCTCGGGAGCTCAGGGAAATGTAGAGTAACGCACCATACGTATCGCTTCGGTTGTTGAAGGCAGCGTCGCCGTCGTTGTTAGGAGTGGAAGTCGTCGTCGTCGTCGAGAAACAAGTCAAAGCCTGCCCACTCGATAGGTTGAGTCACGTGTACTAGTCTTCCACCCCGGCTACTTACAAACTTTACCCTCAGGCCTCATTGACCTCACCCTAGCTGCTCCTTCCCAGTCGTGCGTTTTCATGTACACACTACGCGACGTTTTATCTAACTTAAGTGGCTTTCAAAGGGTTGCTAGTCCAGCCAACTTGAAAGAGCTGCAGACATGTTTCCTAGTACAGAAATCCTCTTAACGATCTTCAAAATTGTGTACATGCAAAACCGCGAGGAAGTCACGGATGAAAGGGAGTTCTACTTTTTGAGCAACTCTCTGGTCCCAGAAATCGTTGGGGAATACAAGTGCATTTGGAGGCGCGACGAAGAACTCAGATATCCCTGTCTCTTCCCTTATAACATCGCTGCTGTGTGCGCCAAATGGCGCGTAATCGCTGCCAGCGTACCTGCGTTTTGGACCCGGGTTGTCTTTTCCCTTGACTCAGGACCCGAGGGGTCTTCACTCGTCGATCTTCAGCACCAGCTGCAGTGGTCGCGCGATCTTCCGATGGAGATTACCTTAGGGAGAACCTGGGCAACGACTTCATGTACCACATGGAGGAAGCAGCTCGGGTGCGAAGCGCAATGGAGCTACTCCTGCCCCACATATCTCGCTGGCATATGTTCTACATTTCTACGATTCGCAGTTCCTCCTTGCCGGTGATCCTGAAGGAACTGCGTGGCACTGCCCCGATTTTGAAGATACTCAGGTTGGAATGCGAGGGAGACGGTGCTGACAACGATTTAGATATGTATGGTAGAGACGTCTTCGTCTGCCCAGCACTACACAACTTCGATATCGATGGTGCCAACGTCTTATGGCTTCGAAACACTTACGGGGGAATGGGTAACGCAGTTCGTTCCTCAGTTGGAGTACTTCAATGTTTCCGTCCTATCTCCTGCAGAAGAAGAAGAGGGGAACGGCGGTGAAGGCGGCATTGATGGGGAAAGGGTTAGTGGACCTGAGGGAGAAGAAGGGATCAATAGGCCTGAGAAGGGCCGGTTAAATCTGGATACATTTCTAGGAGAGGTCGCGCAGCTCACCTCATTGCGCCAGCTAATCCTCAAATCGATCATTTTCAACAACATACTACCGCCCGGAAATCGCCATCCTCTTCAGGTGTGATCATCAAGACCTTACGACCCTCAAGCTCGCTAGGTGTCCCCTGGACGCGATGCCCGAATATTTCCTCCCAAGCATCTCTTGTTTGGTGTTACAGGATCTCGCCCCCACCGTGAACCTCATGGAGATTTTCGACAGATGGCATGGAATGGGACTCGAAATCGTCGGCTGTCCAACCTTTGATGGCGATGTGCTGAAGCGACTGGGCATGCCGGGCGTAGGCATGAGCATTTAGGAACTGGCCATCTTTGATTGCACAAATTTTTCTGTCTTGGCTTTACAGGAACTGGTATGAAGCAGGCTTCTTTGGGCTGGTCCTATGCAGACTCTAAAAGTGGCGGGTGAAGGGCCGGCTATCACAGACGACGAACGGGCATGGTTTGGAGATCATGTAGCAGAATTCTCTGACGAGGTTGTATTGGCTGTTCCTGAATGTCTTACTTGAGTGGATGGCCCTCCCAAAGTTCGGCTTGCGGGCAAAGACTCATCCCAAATTTCCACTACGACATAACGCCACTTTATCCTACCTGCAGTGATATGATAAAGTAAGTGCAAAAAAAGGACCGCTTTTTCTAATGCTTGCGATAAGTGTAGAAATTGTTTATCCACTTCATCCCCACCTGCCTCTTCGCACTCCGCATGCCCGTCGCTTATGCCCATCACCTCAAGGGCACCAATTCCAACTTCATACACATTTTCGAATTGCCTGAATTGATACTGAACCTCTGTTCTTTTTTTCGCGGCGTACTCGCCCTTTCGTTGAGTCTCCACTTGCAAAAATACTTCTTTCTGCCCTTTTTCCTTGCTATCCGTCCAAAAGGAACCGTCTTGCCTTTCCGTTCATTCTATTCCATGCCTGAGACATTTCCTCGGCTTCATATTCTTTCTGCATGGCCTCGTCTCTCTTTTCAAAAATGTTGAGAAACAAGTCTTGGGTAAAATGATGCCCAGTCCCTAGGTATACATGCTACAGCAATAATTATTGGGGAAACCGACCTGACTAAGATTGTTGATAGTGGTTACAGCAGGAGCCGACTGAATCTCATAATGGTAGATTGCAACCCTCTGAATGTTGAGTATGAGCGTCTGCGAAACAACTGTATGAATGACCTGGGGGGTAAGAGAGTTATCGAACTACTTTTGATTTCCAGACACATTAGCAAGTTTGGCCCTCTTTCGCGCCCTAATAATACCAGCGTCAACGCCATAAAGATTACAAAAGTGAATTTATAGCCACATTAAGTCGGGATTGCCGGGGTTACGTGTCGGAAATGGACGTCGTGCTTCTTCGTGCCGTCTATTGATATTCATGAGATAATCAAGACCCAGATAATGCGAGAAGACACACCCAAGCTTCTCCAAAATTTCTTTTCGGCGTATTTGGTGCTCCCGCACGGGAATGATATTTGATCGCACAAATGAGTCAAAGAACGGCCGATTCTCTGGCTTGAGGCTGCGCAACACCTCCTCATGCTCCGGCTGAAGATCGCCATTCGGGAGCACCGAGGGTCTCTTGCGTAAAGGTAAAGTATAAGTGAGGAGGTAGGATATCCACACTTTCAATGGGTCCTGAACTCTGCTGTGATTTCGGCCAGAGGGGGGATCGAGGTATGTCGCGATCATCGAGTCAAGAAACGCGGTTAGTGTGGGGAATCGAATGTTGTCGGGGAAAGGCGCGAGAGACAACGAGCGACTTTTATCCTGGATGTTGAAATAGAATTGTGACTGAGGGTGGATGAAGATGAAATCTGGGTCGTCGGGTGTGCGGTTACATGCGGCAATCGTCGTCTCGAGGCACACAGAGTGGGGAAAGGCTTTCGGCTGGCTTGGGTTGAACACGATCTTTTCTACATGGTGTGGGTTGAAGCCAGAGAAAAGGCGACATTCAAGTGATTTCTTGATTTGTGTCGAAGCGGCGTGGAGATCTTGATCTGCAACGAGTAGTTGGAGGGCGTCAAAGCAGGTGGGAACGAAGTGGGCGAACGCCAGCGCATCTTCTCCCCAGATCAGACATTCGATATTTGCGTTAGAGAGCGCCCGGGCATACTTTAAACGATTTTCCTGCACCTCTTGGGACCATGGGCTGGAGTCGTAGAGTTCTAGCATTTGGTAGTGATGCGTCTTGCAGATTAGAAATGCAGCACCGCTTTTTATACATGTGGGTTCATTATTGGTATTTATTTGTGTCTTGATGTCGCAACCGCTTCTGTCCCAACACGGTAAGTTTGCGGTAAGTCGTGCTTGCCCTCGCCCTCCAAGGTTGAAGGTTTCGACGACGGCTCCTTACAGGTCCGGGAGCCCATACCATATACAACGTGAAGGTATTTCGCTGTCTTTTCTACATCCCTTACTGTTACTAAAGAGCATCTCATGTGCTCCATGGCCAAATAAGTAGCCGGTTCTCCTTTGTGTAATTTGAAATAAGAATGATCACATATAAGTTGTGGAACAATGAAGGAAAAACTACGGGGTAGCGCAAACGTTCCAACACAAGTCGTACGCAACAAGGCACATCAAGAATAAATTGAGCCCCCATTTTTTCCCCTTCCCTCCGGGCCTCCGCCCACTCCGTCCCCCTCCGAGACTTCAACCTCCTTCTCCGAATCCATTCTTTTGCTCACGCAGATTCTCTTTGGCGTCTTCATTATATTTCGTACTCTACCCTTTACTCATTATTCCGCTGCAGACGAGCAGTTGCAAACCCCAGAAATTCAATCAACGCAGTCAAGCCTTCTTGTGAGTGGAAGCTTGCCATAAAATTTTCTCAAAGCTCACAAAGGAGCTCGGATCTATCATTCCAGTTCACCATGCCCCTCCCTTCTCGCCTCTTTCCCATCACAAAAGTTGTATTCGACGCCATCAATCTAGCTGGAACCAAAGGTATCATCGTCGGAGGTGC
>NW_001889918.1:183563-184649 GCF_000143565.1 Laccaria bicolor S238N-H82
CCGACATCAAATTCTGCATTGAAGAGATGTTTATGAGAGACGAAAAATGCCTGAGGACCTCAAATTCTTGTACTCTGCGGAGGATTGGGGTAAAGTCCTGAAATATCTGAAAGGTGAGGAGGAGCACGAGGGGTACCTGGTTATGTTGGAGAAAATGAATATCTTCTAGCCTCGCGACGAGCAATAAACGATCCCAAAATCACTTTTTATAAAATTCATTTGCTTTTTATTTAATCGCCGGCTACGTAAGACGTTTGCATCGCTTTCGTCATCGTTCTGGGGCCCTCAAAGGCGCCCACGGTGGAATGCTTTGTTTGTACGTCTGCATCGCTTTTGTCATCGTCGTGCGCCGAACCGCTTCCGCGGTTCGGCGACGAGCAGCCAATAAAGGATCGCAAAATCTTGGCAAAATCACTTTTTTAAATAGAAAACAAAACATTTCATTTTTAGCGGGCTTTGCGCCCGTAGGCACTATAGCCCTCAAGGCCTCACACCGCTAGCTTAACACTTTGACGTCACGTGAAGCCTTGAAGGCCAATTCTGCTAAATCCTAATTAAGATGGCCATCGGGCGGCAGATCTTAGTGTTCTGGCACTACCGAGTGCCCAGCGCCACAAGATGCCTGGCACTTATTAGAAATGGCCCAGCTCTCTCCCCCCGTCTCACATTCCTTAAAAGGAAAGATGACAGGCTGTGGGAAGGCACACTAGCATATAGTGCATGACGAACACAGGAAACAAATGCCGGTTTGGCAGAGTGGTTAATTGTACTGAATTTAGTACCCTGACCAAAGTGTCTTGTGTTCAATTCTGTATGCTCCATTTCTTTTTTAATGTATCAAACAATTACTTATTGGTTAGGTTAGAGGTTATGTCTTGCACGCCCAGATTTAAAAGCTATGCTGAAATCTTCCTTTTACCAACACCTTGGAACGTGTTGCACACCTCCTGCAGCGTTACAAACCCACCACCCCTTTACGCTTATCGGAAATTACATCGAGGGTACATATGTGAAGCAAGTTCTCGCTCAACGGATTGCCTGCGGACTGCGTTTTTCGATTGGGTCACGTCTCTGTTCTGATCGCGA
>NW_001889918.1:184699-190494 GCF_000143565.1 Laccaria bicolor S238N-H82
CGCTCATATGTTAGGGAGTAAGCGTGTCACTACTAGGGTAGGAATCTTGTCACTTGATGCTGCAATGGAAAACTTACTCGTTCCTTAGGATGTCGACATTAATGTCTTATCCTTCCCCGAATTCCCCGAGGATCCCATGATTAAAGCCCGTTTTCCTTTCGACGATGATAATTCAATAATGAAAATCACCTACTTGGATCCAAAGGAGGCCGTCAAGGCCGACGTTGCCACCCGACGAGCACAACATATCCCCTTGCTTTTGAAATATTCCCTGACGGACCCAAAAACAAACTTCACGTACGCCAACTATCAACTCCTCCTTGCCGACAAAATTAGAACTTTGGCTGAGCGTGGAGAATGTAAAGACAAAAAGCGAGAGACTGATCTTGCTGACATCAAATTCTGCATTGAAGAGATGTTTATGAGAGACGAAAAAATGCCTGAGGACCTCAAATTCTTGTACTCTGTGGAGGATTGGGGTAAAGTCCTGGAATATCTGAAAGGTGAGGAGGAGCACGAGGGGTACCTGGTTATGTTGGAAAAAATGAATATCATCTAGCCTCGCGACGAGCAATAAACGATCCCAAAATCACTTTTTATAAAATTCATTTGCTTTTTATTTAATCGCCAGGGCTTGTGCTTTTAGGCGCGCTACAGTGATTATCGATTATGCCCGCTACGTAAGACGTTTGCATCGCTTTCGTCATCGTTCTGGGGCCCTCAAAGGCGCCCACGAATGCTTTGTTTGTACGTCTGCATCGCTTTTGTCATCGTCGTGCGCCGAACCGCGGAAGCGGTTCGGCGACGAGCAGCCAATAAAGGATCGCAAAATCTACCCAAGCATCTTAACAGAAAGGGGGGCCCCTTTCCGAAATTAAAAAAAAGGAGGATGATTGATTTCTCAGTAAACAAATCAGTAGAAGCCCAGCTATATGTCCATGAACAAGTACCGAGAAAAAAGTTGTGAAAGCATTTACTTTCCAATCACATCGCGCTTCAAACATGGACTTGAAACTGAAGGATATATATGTCAGGGTTCTATTCCGAATTATATACCTGTGTCATTGTACCTGAATTTTCGGTGCTAGAAGATTGTCAGTGGGAGTATGCGCACCCGATGCACAACACCCAACTCTCCTATAGTCCTGTTGGCTGCGCTTCATCACAAATAAGTATTCAGGAAGGGATATCATTGCTTTTTTATATCATAGTCAGTAAGTATGGCTCAAAGATTGAAGGTGCAAGTCACGGAATACTGACTATGGGACTATGGTCTACTCCTCCTCCTCCCCATCATCCGTTCAGGAATACATCGCGCTTGGAACTTCTCCTTGAAACAGATGAAATTACGTGTGAGGGTTCTATTCGGTATCGAAGTGCCTGCAAATACTGATCGTCGATGTTCCATGTCCTCCTCCTCCCCATTGCCATATCTTCAAAACGCCGCGCTTGGAGTTTCTCCTTGAAACTGACAGCTTTACGTGCCAGGGTCCTACTCGGGTGATGTATTCGATATATCTTTGTTTTTCCTTTTTGGATTTTCTGGTGCTGGACGATAGGCAACGCCGATTTATGCATGAACATTCGTGTACCTTCGTATGATATTTTATGGAGTGGGGTATAGTAGATATTCTGAAGTCAATGGCTAATGTACAAGTCCTATCATTCAGTCCAAGCCGAGGTACATAGCTTTATGAAAAATCGGCGGGTAGAAGAAACTACGCTTCGGGGGTTTCAGGACGCCAGATCGGCTCAAAAAAATATCTATGTATGTAAGATATTCGTGGAGATGAATTCCGGCAATTAGAAGACAAAATAGAACTAACCAAAATGTACCAGACCCATTCCTCCACGTCAAGTTTCTGGATTTGCAATGTTGACAGACCCTGTAACCACCTTGGCTACAATAGTCACGCCCTGAACGTATAAAAGGGCTGGGTTAGCTAGGTTTTCGAGCATCCAATTTCCCAACTTACCTTCCTAGCCTCCTCTCCTCCTCCTCCCTCCCTCTTCCCCCACCTATTCTCCACCTCTCACAACTCTAACTCGCTCGTCATCATTATCCTCAATCGTGAGTCCGCCCCCCATCATCCTATTCGCGCTTATTGTCCTCTGCAGTGATCGTGGTCGTCCTCCGCCCGTCGTTAAAGTCGTCTTGGATGCCGCCTACAGTGAGTCCCCCGATCTGCTTCACCTCCCCACGTCGCTGATGTGCTCGCTCGTCGTTTCAGGACTCCGATCACCACACATGCCAACTGTCCTGGCCAACTCCATGAACCCATTCGTGTGCGCCGCTTAAGACCATCGGTGAAGTCATATTGGCCGGGGAGAACGTGCGACTGTGAACCCAACAGTTGGGGAGGTTCTGGCTACGAAGGTACGTCAAATCCTTCACGGACGGTCACTGCGTCGACTTACCAGCATTGAAGCGAAAACTCGGCGGCTTTGTTGCACAAAAGGTTAGTGACTTTGAATAGTGGAATGGTGCTATAGACTGCTTACTGAATGTGATAGCAGAGAGCTTCCCCTCCCAGCCGCTTCCAACCCATCGTCGCCCCAACGCCCACGTTCTCGCACCGCCTCACCGTCCTGCAGTAGGAGTTTTCGCTTATGTTGTCATTCGTGACGGCGGAGATCTCGCTTGTCGTCGTGCTACTCACGAACGTAAGTCGTTGTTCTCTCATCAGTGCCGTTTCGTCGGCTTACCTGCATTTGACTCCTTTTTTGCACTCTAGGCTTTATTGGATGATCTCGATATCAGGTCAGTGCCGTCGTTTAACCCGTAGATCAAGGAAGAAAACTTACTTGACGTTTCTAGTTGGGGAGAATGGATTCTTCGTCAATGTATGCCTCTACCCTGCGACCGCAAGCGCCCACTGTCAATCCCTTTGCCCACAACCATTCAGGAGTATCAACGAAGCATGTGAGTTCTACAATAAGAGGTATTTTAGTTATGATAAAGTTCAGTTGCCAACGACTTACGCAATGTCAAAGGCGCTATCGGTCTCTCCGACCACCACAACATGGCAACTGTCCTCGTTGACTCCATAAATCCTTTCGTCCGCGCCGCTTGAAAGCATCGGTGAGGTAGTAGTATCTCCCGGGGAGAATGTGCGACCGTGAACCCAAAAGTTGGGAAGGTTCTGGCTACCAACGTATGTGAAATGTTTCACGCACAGTCACTGCGTCAACTTACCTGTATTGAAGCCAAAACAAAGCTTCCCGTCCTGCTTCCCATTTGCTTCCAACCAATCGTCGTCCCAACGCCCACGTTCTCGCACTGCCTCACCATCACGGCGGAGATCTGGCTTGTGGTCGTAACCTCGGAGTACTGTTCTTCGGGACGTCCTACTGGCGGACGTAAGTCGTTTTTCTCTCATAAGCGTCATTTCGTCTGCTTACCTTCATTTGAACTCTAGGGGGTCGCTGTGACTTTTGAAGTAGGGTACGTGAGCGGCCACAAATTCTGTAAAGTTGTAGAAGACTTACCAAATATCCAAGCAGCCGTCGATGTGTCGTCCGTCGCCTACCAGTCAATCACCATCGCCTGAAACCAAGCCATTGCCTGAAACCAAGCCATCGCCCTCGCTCGCCGACCCTTGCTAAATGGTCGTCACCACCTCACGTCACTAGTGCCTACCACTTTTATGATAAAACCTGGGCATTTGCCTGCACAGTCTTTTCAATCCCCCCAAGTGAAATATGAAATGAAATGCCTAGGCTATTTCATTCTTGCTTGGCAGCTATTTCATTCCTACCCACCACATTTTTCATTTCTCCTTGACAATGAAATACATTTCATTCTTTTGCCTGTGCTTTTTCATAACTTTTTCATTCTTTGCCAACTTTATTTCTTTTCTTTTCATTCTTTGCCAGTATCATTTCATTCTTTTGCCTGCGCTTTTTCATAAATTTTTTCATTCTTTGTCAGTCTTATTTCATTCATTTGCCTGTGCTTTTTCATAACTTATATATTTGTTTGGTTATGATGGGATCAAAATATAAGACATGTGATCTTTTAGTTGCCTCAATTTACATGTTTATTGCTCAATTAAGTTAGATTATGGCCTCAAATACAAACAAATGTAAAGATCACAAGCCAGGGGTTGATTAGGTCAAACTATAGCTATTAATTTGAGAATACATATGTTTATTATTTACAAACAAATAATGTGTGTTTAGTTATGAAAAGGCTTAGAGAGGCAATGAAATGAGTTTCATTTTTTTAAAGTGCAACCCTAACCTTAAACATGGCAAACAATGAAATAATAAGTTATGAAAAGGTGCAGGCAATGGAATGAAATAGGACTGGCAAAGAATGAAAAAATTTATGAAAAAGCGCAGGCAAAAGAATGAAATGATACTGGCAAAGAATGAAAAGAAAAGAAATAAAGTTGGCAAAGAATGAAAAAGTTATGAAAAAGCACAGGCAAAAGAATGAAATGTATTTCATTGTCAAGGAGAAATGAAAAATGTGGTGGGTAGGAATGAAATAGCTGCCAAGCAAGAATGAAATAGCCTAGGCATTTCATTTCATATTTCACTTGGGGGGATTGAAAAGACTGTGCAGGCAAATGCCCAGGTTTTATCATAAAAGTGGTAGGTACCACTCCTCACGTTGGTCTGTCCGGTGTGTTGTCGTCGAATGTAGCTGGTATGCGTGGAGCGAGACGAGGCCCGAGGGAGAAGATTGAAACGTCGGGGAAGAAGATGAGGTTGGGCTATGTAACTGTTGGTACTCTGCAGGTTGTCGCTGGCATTAGATCTCGAGAGCTCGGAGAACAGTAGAATAACGCTCAAGTCTAAAGGCCGCAATACAATCACACCGTGACAAGATTTTCCCACTGTCCCTGAGAGCCTCAAACAATGGCGCTGAAAAGCACTCCCAGCCCACGTCCGATGCCCGCTCCAGCTTGTAGGTGTCGGAGGAAGTTCGAGGAGTGGGGTAGGGCCGGTCGGAAGATCCTTAGAAACTCGAGCTGGCCGCTCTACAACTCCATTGCGTCATTCATTACCTTATTTATAGACGCAGTGGGGAATGCCTCACGCAATTCCCACCATGCCCTTCTTCGCAATGCACCCGCTATCGCGTCAGCAGCTCTCCGAGAACGTGTTCGTCGACCAGCTTATCTGAGCAAACTCGCGAATCCGAGGGATTTGGCTCCGCTTTTCAAGGTGATCCTTATTTTTCCGACTTCTTTGGACACCATCTCATTGCACACTTTGACAGAACGATGACTATGTATGTACTTATGAATTACATCAACTCCCTCGCCTAAACGAGCTCTATAGATTGGATGGTCTGGGTTCACTGGCGTTGGATATCCCAAACTTGTCCCGACGGTATGTTTCACCCATCTTTCGACTATAAAGCTTATGATTGTCAGGCAATGGCTGACTTGGCGGAAGACTCGGAGAACAAGATGCAAGAAAACTCCAAGAAAAAGTTCAACCTCTTTGTAGGCGCTTCTGTCGGGCCTGAGGTTGAAAACCGCTGGGCATCCCTGGACATGTCATGCGACCGTATTCCAAACTCTCGAGCCCCACTGATTGTACACTTTTCAGGATTGGTCGTCGAGCCCCACTGATTGTACACTTTTCAGGATTGGTCGTCGATACCCACATCAAGTCGGAAAGGAGGTCGCAAGGGGCATCAACGCCAGTCGGATTGGATTCGCCGACAAGCATCTTTCCAGTGGGTCTTCTTCACCACTGAATAGGTCTACTGACTCTAACATGACAAACAGTGTTCCCTCAGGACTTGACCTACGGTTATTACAGTCTCAAAAAGAAGC
>NW_001889918.1:190544-191877 GCF_000143565.1 Laccaria bicolor S238N-H82
AGCCGTCGATGTGTCGTCCGTCGCCTACCAGTCAATCACCATCGCCTGAAACCAAGCCATTGCCTGAAACCAAGCCATCGCCCTCGCTCGCCGACCCTTGCTAAATGGTCGTCACCACCTCACGTCACTAGTGCCTACCACTTTTATGATAAAACCTGGGCATTTGCCTGCACAGTCTTTTCAATCCCCCCAAGTGAAATATGAAATGAAATGCCTAGGCTATTTCATTCTTGCTTGGCAGCTATTTCATTCCTACCCACCACATTTTTCATTTCTCCTTGACAATGAAATACATTTCATTCTTTTGCCTGTGCTTTTTCATAACTTTTTCATTCTTTGCCAACTTTATTTCTTTTCTTTTCATTCTTTGCCAGTATCATTTCATTCTTTTGCCTGCGCTTTTTCATAAATTTTTTCATTCTTTGTCAGTCTTATTTCATTCATTTGCCTGTGCTTTTTCATAACTTATATATTTGTTTGGTTATGATGGGATCAAAATATAAGACATGTGATCTTTTAGTTGCCTCAATTTACATGTTTATTGCTCAATTAAGTTAGATTATGGCCTCAAATACAAACAAATGTAAAGATCACAAGCCAGGGGTTGATTAGGTCAAACTATAGCTATTAATTTGAGAATACATATGTTTATTATTTACAAACAAATAATGTGTGTTTAGTTATGAAAAGGCTTAGAGAGGCAATGAAATGAGTTTCATTTTTTTAAAGTGCAACCCTAACCTTAAACATGGCAAACAATGAAATAATAAGTTATGAAAAGGTGCAGGCAATGGAATGAAATAGGACTGGCAAAGAATGAAAAAATTTATGAAAAAGCGCAGGCAAAAGAATGAAATGATACTGGCAAAGAATGAAAAGAAAAGAAATAAAGTTGGCAAAGAATGAAAAAGTTATGAAAAAGCACAGGCAAAAGAATGAAATGTATTTCATTGTCAAGGAGAAATGAAAAATGTGGTGGGTAGGAATGAAATAGCTGCCAAGCAAGAATGAAATAGCCTAGGCATTTCATTTCATATTTCACTTGGGGGGATTGAAAAGACTGTGCAGGCAAATGCCCAGGTTTTATCATAAAAGTGGTAGGTACCACTCCATGCAGTGAAGAAAGAGGTGATGGAGAAGCCACCTGTCGTCAGATGACTGTGGATTGAGCCCGTGGTTGACTTCAAGATCTAAGAAAAAGTTCTTCCACTTCATCCCGAAGCCGTGGGTGATGTCATACCACATGCGCTCTATGCGAGTGTTGTGCACACTCCTGTCAATTTTCTCAGATGGCTCCAATAAGACTCTCAATAGGTAACTCACCTGCCCCAGA
>NW_001889918.1:192107-202741 GCF_000143565.1 Laccaria bicolor S238N-H82
CGGCGCTTCTGTCGGGCCTGAGGTTGAAACCGCTGGGCATCCCTGGACATGTCATGCGACCGTATTCCAAACTCTCGAGCCCCACTGATTGTACACTTTTCAGGATTGGTCGTCGAGCCCCACTGATTGTACACTTTTCAGGATTGGTCGTCGATACCCACATCAAGTCGGAAAGGAGGTCGCAAGGGGCATCAACGCCAGTCGGATTGGATTCGCCGACAAGCATCTTTCCAGTGGGTCTTCTTCACCACTGAATAGGTCTACTGACTCTAACATGACAAACAGTGTTCCCTCAGGACTTGACCTACGGTTATTACAGTCTCAAAAAGAAGCATGGCGATCCGAAGAAACCACTTGACTGGGCAATCATGGAGGCGACGGCGATCACCGAAGATGGGAGCATCGTTCCCGGTGTGTCTCCTCACTTCCTATGGGTCTCCTTAGAGTCAGATTCTGACTGGTTGTTAGGTGCATCTGTGGGTGCCACCCCGGAAATAGTGCAGAGTGTGGAAAAGATTATCATTGAAGTCAATACCCACATTCCCAGCCTCGAAGGGCTACACGACATCAACCACTCTTTCACGCTGCCAAACCGACAACCCTATGTCAGTCATCTTTTTGAATTGGCCGTTTGTCCTCACTCAGCCCAAACAGCTCGTCAATCACCCTATGGACCAGACAGGTCTCACATCCATCCCCATCGACCCACATCGTGTAGGTGCCATTGTTGAGTCCTGCGAGCCCGACAACACGGGCAAGAACGCGCCTGAGGTTCGTCCCTTCCCTCGCTTTCCTTCCGTTCGCTCTAATCAACAATAATGTAGAACGATCAAAGTCGCGCCATTGCAGGCCATTTGATCAATTTCTTGTCGATAGGGCGCTGCTGGCCGCCTCCCCAAGTCACTTCTACCCCTTCAATCTGGCATTGGTAACGTTGCCAATTCTATTATTGGTGGTTTGGCGGAGGGTCCTTTCGAGCAAGTGCATATTACATAGTAGGCCGTTCTTGATGATTTCTTAACGCTGTTTAATCCACTGCAGATACCTTTATTCGTTTCTTCGACTCTGGGAAGCTTCAGTTTGCCACTGCGACTAGTATCCGTTTCTCGCCCGAGGGGTATGTTGCCTGTTCTGTCTCTTCAGACACGAAGTACTCAATCCATCTGAAGCTTCCCCCACTTCTATGCCAGTGAGCAGTGAAAACTTTTCATCCAGTACTGACGTGACTTTCTTCTAGATTGGGCCAAATACAAAGACCGTCTTCTTTTACGCTCCCAACAAGTCGCAAATGCCCCCGAGATCATCCGCCGTCTCCGAGTCATCGCCATGAATACCCCCTCGAAGTCGACATTGTACGTCTCATTCCTCCGGCTTTCCTATTTAAACCCTAACAAAGGCTCGCAGTACGCCCACCCCAACTCCACGAACGCTCTTGATTCAAGGTACGTTCTGCGATTCTACAATTGATTGATGTCACCTAGAATGTTGAACGGTCTCGGTGGCTCAGGCGATTTCCTTTGTAACGCTAAACTCTCCACCATGCATATCCCTTTGGCGTACGTCAGAACCAAAGTCACCCTCTCTTTTCCCCACTGACACCACGACTAGCCGACCAACCAAGACGGACCTGACAGGGATCAGCTGCATCGTCCCCTTCGCATCACACGTTGACCACACTATTTCGTCTTACAACTTTTCCTGCCGACTCTTACCCTTTCTCCAGAGCACGATCTAGACATAATCGTTGCCGAGCAGGGTCTCACGGACCTCCGTGGCTTATCGCAATGCGAGCGTGCCCCACTCATCATTGAGAAATGCGCGCATCCGGATTACAAGGATATGTTGCATGGGGTACGTGCATTCGTTAGATGTGGATATGGGTTGATGGTTGGGGTAGTATTATGAGCGCTCGTTGGAGGAATATATGGCTAGGGGGGCTGGTCATGAGCCGCATATGCTGAGGGTACGTCCTGCTTCTTTTCGGGAGGTGATACTTTCGGGGCGTGCTCGAATTTGACTCAAAAATTCGAATTTGTTTTTACAAATTTTAGGAGCGATCGTCTAGCATCCCTTGCAAGATTTTGGCTTCGACGTATGAAGGTGTCTGCAATGTCTCTGACTTACTTCAACGGATAAGTGTTTGGTGATTTTTGGTATGTCAGCGCCACGTCACGCCTTGTTATTGTCAGGCCCTCCTTCAATCTTATCATGGTCGGGCGCAGGTACAAGACTCATGGCATTTGAATATTACCTCTTGCACTTATTCGCCGGTAACCATTCCTTTGCTTGATCACCCTCTCTAGAAGCTCGTACTTTTCGATTGAGGAGATGAGGGGAGTGGGGTTCCGGCTTATAAACGGACGTTTGTTTGGCAAAGGCGCCTACAGGCTACAAGTAAATTTGTATGACGTCAAGCTGCGCACTGCCTTACATGCCGCCATTTTCGAAGCCCATATGTTTTTGGTTGTGAACTCGAAAAGCCTCGAAGAGGCATCAAATGTAATCAAAGCACACGGAATGATTCTGATTCACTAGAACGGAGGTGGCCAGGCTTCGGTGCAGATCCGGGCATCACACTTGTGAATTCTGGGACTCGGAGGCTCTCGTTATGTCAGGCTTCGGGGGGAGGTTCATTCCATAAGATCTTATGCGAGATTTTTCGCCTCTCTGCCCCGTGGACCTGAATTTACTTCCAGATTCTCTTCATGTTACGTCTATAGTACGTCCTACCAAGGGGGTCCTAGGATTAAAAAAATAGACCTGGGGTCGATTTTTTTTTTTAAGCCCTACTAGCTTGACCTACCTACCTACGTAATCAGGCACGTGTCCATATATGGTAAGGTGATGTCATCATCGTGGTCGCTTTGTCCCTCTACTTGCCTCACAGACCTCGCACACCCAATTTCGTGGAATGAAATGCAACATAGATGATACTGGCATATAGGTGAGTGACTTGTAATTTCTGTATGGAATATATTCTTACCCATTGTGTTTCACAGCCAAGCCTCTTACATTCAAGAACCCCATCCGATTGTGAGTCTGCCACCTTTCCACACAGGCATCCGTTTAAGGCTGGCATTTGCCTCAGAATGCACTTCCTTTTAGAACGGCCACTTTCTTCCAAGTTGGTACTACTTGCGGCTATCCCGGTGTCACTAACATTGCAGGCGCTTGAGATGGTCTCCGATGGTGGCCCAAGAGCAGGGTGCTACATATCGTGTGAGTGCGTGTTCAACTAAGTATAGATGATACGCATGCTGTCCTTCTCCAAGCCCACATCGTCAATGGTGACATTTGTTGCTACATCTGTTACCGCCATGTCCCCACTTTCACCTACTACACCCTCAATCTCTACCATGACGTCGTGTTCATTTGCAGATTTCACGATACCCATCATGTCCTTCTCCCCTTCTTCAAACTCTGATGTCTGTTCTTCTGATCCAGATTCAGTGCCATTTGACTCCTGCTCATCCGAGCCATCCTCGAGTTCTGGAGATTCCATGCTTGCATGACTGGAATACCTCAGTGAGTCACTCTTGCACTAACAAATCGTTTTTTTGGCAAACATTGTATGTACCCTCTAGGAATGTCGGCGCGTTGGTCTGAATCAGCGCCCCTCGACCCCTGCTCGTCCCAGTCATCCTTAAGTTGATGTGATACCACAGCTGCATGACTGGAACACTTATGGTGAGTCACTTTTCCACTAGCAATTTTTCTACAAACATACCCTGCAGGAATGTTGGTGTGATGGTCTTCTGATATGACAAGAGGTGGGTGTTTCTGTTGACGCTTGGTGGAGAAAATTTATGATTAGATAAGATTAAAGAAATATTATATAAAACTTGAATATCATTGAATTCTGACTGATCTACATGTTCTGGAGTGTATTGGCACTGCAAACCTGCAAGGTGTGGCCTTCCAGGCCTGTTTTGAGATCCTTTTGTAGAGGGTTCCATTTTTTTTTTTTCTGGGCCTGCGGCCGACCTACCTACCCAACCCCTGGTCGGACTTTGGAATCCTAAGACCCCCTTGCGTCCTACCAGTTTACTTCCGAGTCGTCATTCTTACGATTTTCTTTAGACCAACCAATTAACGTTATAACTCTTGAAGGTTCGTTTTTAGAATGACTTTTGACCTTTGACTGAGCCCAAAATACATTAACGCCCATAATTATGGTCGTTAGCTCCCTCCAATCACGCAGCTCCATTCCTAGGCGCCGCACAGCCACAATCGCGGTCGGCCCAGTGTTATCTTCTCAAAGTACTTCCCTCCTCAATGCTACTTAAGCCTCGTACCTCATCTTTCCTCGTTTAGTAATTATAGGTCTAAGGACTTGCGGAATGTGGGGGAGGCGACGGTGGGTGATGGTGGTTCCAAGGTGGTTCTTGGGGCAGTTTTATCGGTGAAGTCAACCCTTGGTTAACCCCACTGGTTCGCGCCACGGATGAGAAGCTTCAGACAGCTGTGATATTTGCCATATGTATCACAAGCTATCAGATCGAAAATGTAACCAGTAAGTCGTTTATCTCCCTCAAGTCCTCTCCCTCCGACGCTTTTGTCAGTCGAAACAACGCCGATAGGATACATACCGCTGCAATCTCCAATGTTCATCCTCTTGGTTTTCGTATTTGTTGTCATGGTGGAGTCAAGTACGCACAGTCATTCTTCAGTTCTCACTTGATAAAAATTGGATCAGCAATTGGGAATTTGGGGAATCATTGATGGCAATCAGGGTATACCATTTTTGTAAGCCCCCCACCTTTTGTTACGTTGCAACCTCAACGTAGTAAAACGAGCTAGCTCCGTGTGGTTAGAGAAACTTTACAGCAGTGGTTCGTATCTTTGAGATTTTTCACTCGGCCGACTCAACGTTCACTACACGACGGGAATTTTGTATTGCATTTGCATGGTTTGTAAGTGCCGTACTTGATGACTTTTTCTCCCCTGTTTAAAATTATTTTGGCGCCCTTCACCAGTGCTCAGCGGGGCAAACATAGTGCCAATTTGCATCCCCTCCGTATGTCAATCAATTTCCTTTTACTCAAAACGCAATCCACTCACCAACTGCCATATCGCAGTGGCAGGATTCCGAACTGTTTTTATCAGGTACAACATCTATTCGTACCGCCTCCCTCCACTAACAGGCGGGCAATAGCCCAACACCCGTTGTCCATTCCACCTTCGGAAACCGAGTGATGCTTCCGATTCTTCAGTATCTTGAAGGTTAGCCGAGGCTAAATGTCATATCGCGTAAATCGACGGTTCGGGCACGAAGAGTGTCTGCAGTCGTTCATTCTCATTCAATGGAGTAAGTGATGTTCCCGCCACTGCTCTCTTGGTCTCACCAATTGCAAGATGCACCGCAGGCGTAGTTTGGAAAACCTCCTTAGAACGTCCTCAGAATTGTCAAAAGTCGGCGCCTTTGGTGGATAGGGTCGTAGGATTGGCAGACCCGAAAGGGAACAGGCCCTGATGAAAAACAAGCATCAATAGTTTGTTCTAGATACGTCTCCTTTAGAATTCGTGAGCATCGACTACTCCTTTTCTGTTCCCTGTCTTACCTCTACCCTCCACGATGCTGACCTTAAGTATTAACGTGCGAGCGATACCACAACCCTAAAACAGCTGACCCTGGAAACAACGGTGTGCAAGACCAAGTATGGGCGGATGCGTATCGACGATGGATCGCCTGCCAGGCGATCCAGTGGGGAAAGAGCATTTGGGACCGGAGGGCAGGCGGTTCAAGAGGGAGTGTAAGATGTTGTTACTGGGTGAGTGCTTCACGTGTCCTTTGTAAGTGACATCCGATGGACTCACTAACGATGTCTAGGCTCTTGTGATTCAGGAAAGAGCACCATCGTGAAACAAATGAAGATTATCCACCAAGGTGGTTTCTCCGACGCTGAGCTTGCAGAGTTCCGCCCAGTGGTATACGAGACTGTTCTTCAGTCCACGCAGCATGTTATCCGGCACATGCAGAAGATTGGGATAAAATCTCACAATTTGAGTCAGGTATCCCTTTATCTTCCCTTCGCACACCCTCCTTGCTAATGAATCACTCCTAGGCCCTCACCAACAAAGTCTTGGAATATAAGATTGAGAAGTACAACTGTGAAGCGTCATTCGCACCGGAGATCGCAGAGGCTATACATCAACTCATCAAGGACCCGAAGTTACACCAGCTCATTGATGAACGGTTGAGCGAGTTTTACCTGACGGATTCAGCTCAGTAGTCTGTGTTTATCTCCCTCCCTTGCACCATGTCCTTGCTGACGTGCCTAACAGCTTTTTAGGAGAAGTGCTGCGGATAGGAACACCCGGATATCTCCCCGACATTAGCGATATTTTGAGAGCACAACAGAAGAGTGTCGGGATCACGGAGACACGGTTCAATATGGGCCAACTCTTGTATGTCTTTTCTGTCTTTTTGTTGTCTTTTCAGGGTCTTCTACCATGATTCTTGCTACGTTACCTGTTATGTCCTGGGGCTTATGTGGATATGGGGCTGATGAACATTTATTCGCAGAATACACATGTTTGACATAGGAGGCCAACGATCGGAGTGGAAGAAATGGATTAGCTGTTTTGAATCTGTGACGTCCATCATCTTCTGCACAGCGCTGAGTGAGTACGACCAAGTCTTGTTGGAAGACAAATTACAGGTCCCACTCCCTTCCTCTCTCCTTCATACATTGATACTAACTCACTCCACTGTAGAACCGGATGGCAGAGTCACTAGTCCTGTTTGAGTCAGTCATTAATTCGAGGTGGTTCCGCCGCACGTCAATCATCCTGGTTCTTAACAAGATTGACGTGTTCAAGCATAAGTTGCCAAAGGTATGTTCTGACCACTGCGTGATTTCTCGGTCTTGCTCCGACATTCTGCCTCCCCTCTTTATTGCTGCTGTCGTCTGTCAATTTCATTCACACCCTCTCCTTGCTGCGCTGATGCCCATTTTCTCATCCCCTTGCTTATGCCAGCACTTCTCCCACTTAGGTCCCACTGGAGTGGTACTGAGTGGTACCTACCACTTTTATGATAAAACCTGGGCATTTGCCTGCACAGTCTTTTCAATCCCCCCAAGTGAAATATGAAATGAAATGCCTAGGCTATTTCATTCTTGCTTTGCAGCTATTTCATTCCTACCCACCACATTTTTCATTTCTCCTTGGCAATGAAATGCATTTCATTCTTTTGCCTGTGCTTTTTCATAACTTTTTCATTCTTTGCCAACTTTATTTCTTTTCTTTTCATTCTTTGCCAGTATCATTTCATTCTTTTGCCTGCGCTTTTTCATAATTTTTTTTTCATTCTTTGCCAGTCCTATTTCATTCCATTGCCTGCACCTTTTCATAACTTATTATTTCATTGTTTGCCATGTTTAAGGTTAGGGTTGCACTTAAAAAAAATGAAACTCATTTCATTGCTTCTCTAAGCCTTTTCATAACTAGACACATTATTTGTTTGTAAATAATAAACATATGTATTCTCAAATTATTAGCTATAGTTTGACCTAATCAACCCCTGGCTTGTGATCTTTACATTTGTTTGTATTTGAGGCCATAATCTAACTTAATTGAGCAATAAACATGTAAATTGAGGCAACTAAAAGATCACATGTCTTATATTTTGATCCCATCATAACCAAACCAATACATAAGTTATGAAAAAGCACAGGCAAATGAATGAAATAAGACTGACAAAGAATGAAAAAAATTATGAAAAAGCGCAGGCAAAAGAATGAAATGATACTGGCAAAGAATGAAAAGAAAAGAAATAAAGTTGGCAAAGAATGAAAAAGTTATGAAAAAGCACAGGCAAAAGAATGAAATGCATTTCATTGCCAAGGAGAAATGAAAAATGTGGTGGGTAGGAATGAAATAGCTGCAAAGCAAGAATGAAATAGCCTAGGCATTTCATTTCATATTTCACTTGGGGGGATTGAAAAGACTGTGCAGGCAAATGCCCAGGTTTTATCATAAAAGTGGTAGGCACTAGTGTGGTACTTTCCAGAATACACAGGCGGCTCTGATGTCAACAAGGCGGCCAAGTACATCCTATCAAAATACATGCAGGCAAATAGGGCACGGTTGCGTGTGCATCCACAGTATGTATCTCTCTCGTCTTGTGTCTCCTTTTGTCAGTTTGACTTTTTCGCTTTGCTTGATGCTTCCTGTTACCCCAGTGCCATGTTGCTCACCTGCTGCGCTACTACTTCGCATCTTTGTCACATACCCCACTCGCGGCTACGTTTCTCTTGTCGCGAACCGCACCCTTTATATATAATTACGGGCAAATATCCCCTGTTCTGGCTTCTTGCGATCTTTTGCTATTTTTTGTTCTTGCAGCGCTGACTGCTAATAATTGCTTGCCCTTTCAGCATCATACAAGCCACGGATACTACCAACATCCGGCTGGTCTTTGCCACGGTCCAAAAAACAATTTTGCAAAACGCCTTGAAGGATTCTGGGATTGTATAGGCCATCCATATATTCGCTTCTGTCTCTCGAGTTGCATCTAGATTGTTGATTCTCATACTTGCCTAGCTTTCCCCTTGTACTATACTAAACACTCGCATTTCTTGATTAACTGAACCGACTCCATTTTTCTCATCTCATCCCTTTGGTTTGCCTTTGGCAAGGGGGCCCCGGGATGTCGACCCGTGACCCGAGGTAGGTGGGGGGGGGACCTCTGGCAGGCCTTAAAAAAATTTAGTATATAGGCTTCAAAAATCTATATTTGGGGCCCTGTAGCAACGCTAGATGCATCAGCGGCACCTCCAATGCAGTTGAACGGTTAATAACTTACAATGGAAGTCAGTGTGTTAGGGAAACGAAAATTCTGTCGTCCCTCCCACCTTTCTTGCTCAGCTCGGACTTGCATGGCAAAAGCAAATGTGAAAAAAAGCTGCATCAGGGGATGAATTTTTGTACCAGAAAAGGGTGCAGTGAATTATTTCAAGGTTCATGGCCCACCATGAGTGCAGCCGGAAATTTCTTCAAAAGAGTGGTGGGAAAAACATACCCTTTTTGGATGAAAACATACCTTATTTAGAAGGAGTGATGGGGGGGGGATGTCACAGAAGGCTTATAAAAGAAAATCTACCCTGTGTCGTTTCTGAAATCCCTGGGCCCCCTTGGCCTTTGGTATTCAACAATTATTTAACATCCATTGGTTGAGTGGTACAGCTTTCGTTATTTATAATCCCTACCTTCTATAACCCCTCCACACACACACAGTTGACTTGGAATTGGAATAGGAATTATTGAGGAATTATGAAGATGTTTGGAATGAAGCCTGCTGATCTCGTCAGTATTTCCAACTCCGACAGAAATCACCAATAGCCGCCGGTTATCTTATCTCCAAGAAACTTAACGTTCAACCTGCACCATCGACAACCCATGGCGAAAAGTCCAAGGGTTCAAAGATTTTGAACCTCTACTTATGAACACGTAAGTACATCGTGTTCCCAGGACCAAGAATATCAACACAAACTCATCGCACCTGTCACGGACTTCCTCAGGTCTTCGCCTCTGCTTCTTCCAGCTCGTGACTTCCGCATCTTTGCCATCACTAAACCTCACTCGAACAGGCCGCCCTTCCGCGCAGTGTGACACCCTTTCCTTTGGACAGCATTTATCGCAAGAGTCACAATTCTGCCCTCAAACGTTCGTGTGTGCATACATCTACCTCCTTTAACACACCCTTACGCTATGACAGGATTAGCATCGTGCTACTCCGCCATCGACACATCTTAACTCGCCACCTGTCGATCGAACATCATGACGGGAGTTTATTGAACTTTTGCTATTGAATCTAGTGAGTCTTTTTTTGTTGTATTGGGGATTTCACTGATGCGGCAGTCCTAGTATATTACCCTGCGGCAAAAACTAGCAATATGCCTGGCTATCCGACGACAGTCAGCGTGATCAGGGCGCTTGCTGGAACAATGTCGATGGTGATAAAAACGTCAGTTCAAAGTTGGAGTGGAGGCCTATACGGGGTATGTCGCTTTTCCTAGATTTCCCCCCTCCCCCTTCTGGTTCGGTCTGACCTTCCATTGATATCTTCCTTCTCGCCCTTTCCTCTCATCACTCCTCCTAGTTGACCGAACAACGACTAACGAGACACCCACAGTGGGGTATGGCATCTCGAGGCACGGCAACGACGCTCTGTTCTTTAAACTTCTTTCCATCAGCCTATATGCTCCAGGCATGTGTTTTGCTCCTTCTTCCTCGTTCTCCCAACACACCCCTTACCCTTCGCATAAGCGGAATCATCGTAATTCGCTCGACGCAGGAATTCATCGGTTCTCATAAGAGTCAGAGGTGCGCGTCCGCTTGTTCATTACTAGTCACTGGTTATTCACCATAAAGCAATCTGTCAGCACACCGCGGTCGGTATCCAAAGCCGCCATTGCCGCTGCGTCTTCCTCCCCAGCCGCAGACGAACACCTCGCGAAGAACCTCCGCAAGTTCGCTTCTGCCCATACGGCGTTGTTGGGCTGGGCTGGTTTCCAGGCGTTGCAACTCAAACGTGTCCCGGCTAATATTAGGCAAAACGCATTGCTCATTGACTTGAGCTACCATCCTCACACTGAGTCGCATCGTCGGTAAGTCCAATGTTCCTTCCT